>NC_081186.1:92722873-92942873 GCF_029867415.1 Vicia villosa | reverse complement strand
TATATTAAATTTTATTATAATTTCAAGATAACAATTCATAAAGAATAAATTAAAGAAAATAAAAGTTTATGAGAAATATGTCAAAATTATATTAAAATGGAATGTTAATTGGGTAAGATTTTTAAAAAAATTGCTTCTAGAATAAGTAGATATTAAAAATTCCTCAATATTTAAAATATATTTAAAGTCTTAACTAATTTTTATTCACATGATTTAGTAAACAAGTGTAAATAGTCAACACATTACACCCAATCATTTGTGTAATTGTAAAAGTGGTTTATTAAAAGTTGAAGTTTTTAATGGTTATGATTAATCGATTGTGTAGAAAAAAGAAATATTTATTGTTGGTGCAAACAAATTAAATACTCCTACTTTATGTATATGTCTATTCGTTTATACTTTACAGTTATAATGAAATCAAATATGTTTGTTACTATAAGACAAATGTCTGCTTGTTATTTCTCCGGTCTCATAAATATTATTTCTTTTTTTTTTTCTTCCTTAAAATATAACATTATGTATTTTTCCTATCCACGAATGTAACATCCAATGAATTAACCCCAATTTATATCAAATTATAAGTCAGATTTAAAGTGACAAAATTATTAGTCATTTACGAATAAATGAGATTATAGATCTTAAGGATACATTTATAATTGAATACAAGATTAAGGGATTGATTGTTATTGTGCTATAGTTTAAAGGCACGTTAGTGAATAAAGATATATAGGATGAATGAGATGTGAAATAGTTAGTGAGACAATTTTGGTATTTGACTCTTCTGCATGTAAATAGCCAATAAAGGAGAAAAATCACATTTTTCACTACTCTTCTCATTTTCCCACTCTCCTCTTATATTTTTCTTCATCTTCACCATGGAGAGAGTTTCATTTTTGTCACCTCGCATGTAGAATTAGAGATTAAAGGAATCAATTACCTTAGGATAAAGGAAGATTAAGAGCATCAAATACTATCTCCATCTTCTTTTAAATTCTGAAATTTGATCCAAAGATGAAGTTCTTCATGTTTTATCTTGGGTAGATGATATTAAGTGGGATTGAATGTGGGATTATAGGGTAGAATCATGTGTGATGTTTGGAAATGTGTGTTTTGATTATTAGTAGTTAGCCTTAGTCTGTTGATTATATGTTATACTTGAGTTGTGGTATGTTAATGATGTGAATTATGGATGTTTTGTTGGAAAAAAATGCAGGAAAAAGCAAGAACGTGAAACTCGTGCTTTGCTCCTACCCATAGCACTGGTTACGGCCAAGACGTAATAGCCTCGGGTATTTTGTATGGGGAGAATTTTAGGCTGGCTACGGTCTCTAGTGACTACTACGGTTAGGCCTAGCTGATGTTGAACATATGATTTCACACAAAAAGAGAGTGAATTGTGGAGGTTTGAGAAATGATAGTTTAACATATTATTGTTTTTATTTTCAGAGTTTAAAAACATTTTTGATAAAAACGTATGATTAACATCAGCGGAAAAATAGTGGAAAGATAATATGGGGAAAGTAATGAGATAACGGAAATGAGAAGACATCCAAAATCTTGAAGGTTCAATCTAAATAAATTGATCTGAAATCGTGTTCCTTAGAGGACAGATGTTGGACATGATATTGGAACAACTAGTCCAACGAGTTAAATCAGATCCACACATATGGATAACAATACAGAGTCAAGATAAAAGCACTAAATAATGCTAGATATTGGTAACCCGGTTTGGTGAAATCACACCTATGTCTGGAGGACACTCTACCCAAGAAAAGAAATTCACTATCAGTAGTTTAGTACACTTGTTCTTCTATGAACACCAAACCCATGATGTTCAATGCCTCTTCCAAACACTATCCAATGAACTTCTATTTAGGAATCCCCCTAAATATGAGAATCTCTATCACTTTCTCTCACTAATCCCAAGTGATCAACTTCAATAACAACCTTATTGAATATTGAATGATACAACTCAACTAAGACAAACCAACAATTATGTCAAGTTACTGAAATATAGAATGGTGTACACAAAGATTCTACCATAACCCTTATTATGGAATTAGCGTGGAATACAAGTTACAGAGACTCAAAACCCTAACACAAATAACCTAGTTTTTATGTATAAAATTCATGTGTCAAGAGTGAGACTGAGTCTCCTTATATAGCAATATCTGTTGGTCTTTTCTCCTTTGGATACTTAACTTGATTTAGTCAAGAAAATAGCTTATTATGTTGAATATGATCTTCTCCATAAATTTCTCACACAATAAGATATGATTTTTTATTTAAATTCAAATTTAAATATCAATTATATCTGATTTGAACATATCCAATTGTCAAACAAATCATTGCTAAAATAACTGCTACAAATGTGATCAAATCCTAATCAAAATTATGCACCAAGCAACTTCCATATGACCTGCTACCAAGGCTAGATGTTGCACTACACACATGTTAAGGCATCGTGTTCAACATGTTGCACCAGTACATCCAAATCAACTCTTCATCATAAACTTGTAGATCTTCTTTGCAGAGTGAATGTTGGATAGAATAACTCAAATACATAACTATAATAACATCTATCTATTATAAAAGACCATATATTGCAGTACACATGTTGGAACATCGGGTTCCACATGTATCCCTTCGACACCAGAACTAGCTTGGACAAACTCCATATTGTTTTGCATAATGCAGTCAATCCCAAAAGGAACTTCATGACCTAATCCTCTCCACAAGACTTTGTCTTGAGAGTATCCAATAATGCTTATAAGCTTTTAGTAGGATGGGTTTACAAACCCCCTTATACAAGGAAAATGAAGTTTTAGATTAACTTCTAACCAAGTAACGAACAATAGAGAGAACTAGCTAATCTTCCTTCCAAACACAAATTTGAAGAAGCTAGTCCCCAAGCTAAACCTCGATTTTATATGAACTTATCTAAAACAAAATATGGAGTTTTGAACTGGCTATTCTCCAAACCGAATTGGCATTTTATATGGGATGACCATGAACCAAATTGAGATTTTACACTAGGCTAACCTCGAACCAAATCGGGGTTTTACATGCGCTGACCACAAACCAAAATGAGATTTTACACCCAGCTAATCTCGAACCAAATTGATCTTTTACAAGAGTTAAACTCAGGAACAGAACCAGAGACTTAATACTAAATCTTCAAACCAAGTTTTTAACGAGTTTAGCTTTGAACCCAAACAAACACTCTCTTAAGAGAAATTATTAAACCAAGAGAAAAATACCTCTTGGTAAATATTATGCTTTTTCTAGAACAAAAACCTCATTTAAATACAACGACTTTCTTGAATCACTTTGGTTAATTTAAAGTGAGAGAAAGTAGAAAAATATTTTGAGAGAGTGAGGAGTGAGATAGAGAGCTCACATTTTGGGATATTAAAATATGAATAGAAAGGCCTCTATTTATGGCTAGATGTTGGAGCAAAATGAAAAATATATGTGGGCCAAATTAATGATCTAATCAATTATGCTAAATTAAAGATTAAAAGAATGGTGCATTGATTAGTTTTAAAATATACTCTAATTAATATAAGAGGCATGTTGTGCACATATACATTTTTTTACCAAAAAATATAGTATTAATGAATAGGAGGAACTACCAAAATACAAAACATGATAGAGTTAGTTAGCACAAGAAGTGATAAATCGACCACATAAAAAAAAAGGTACAACAAGAAAAACAAACAAACAAAAGGTACACCATAACAACTAAATAATAAGATGGAACTCATAAAAATACATCCAAGTAGGTATAATCTTACCCATATGGTTTGGACTAGATCTCGGGCTGTCAAAACCATCATCAACAGATTATAAGCCACAAAGAAAGAATCAAGAAACCACACCACTACGAATCTCATAAGCCAATCAAACACTCGGTCCTCTATAGGTTAACATATATGATAGGATTTTGAAGCCAGTAAGAGAAAGTACATGAGTCCGCCTCTTTTTACCTAAAAATTATATCCATACCAAAAAAAGACTCTTCTCTTCCACTTCTTTCACAAACGTATGGACATCGTTAAAAATTCCATCATTACGGACCCTCCAAATAAATCAAATAACAATATGTTAAATCATAGAAAAACCATATTTACACTAAGCTCTACCACCTAGAGAGAGAGAGAGAGAGAGAGAGAGAGAGAGAGAGAGAGAGAGAAAACTCAAACATAAGTCTATGATCTCTAGGAATAAGCACATGACAATCTAATCACTCGAATATCTTATACAAATATGGAAAAACTAACTCACAAGTAACGAAAAGATAGGAAACTGACCCAATCAATATCTCACACATAGGACTAAAGACCCCTTTTGAATAAAAATTTCCTCCCTTTTGAATAAGTTCTTCCTATAAGGGAGTCTATCTTATAAATTTTGACAAGAAAAGACCACCACCTTTGATGGATGCCAACTGGTTCATATTAGGGAAAGAATCAGATTCTCAACTAGATTAGAGGATAAATAGGGGTTAAGAAGACCCATTTGAATGCGATAAGCAGACACAACAGAGAAAAGACCATATCTTGTGTATTTTTAGTTTCATTTATCTCTATTCTGAGATAGAGTAAAACCTTGAAGTACGTAAGAGGGTTGTCAACCTCTGGTAGTTCATATAAAAAGAAGGATCTTCTCCACCTAAGATATCTAACTAGGTTCCCATCTTCCATCCAACTAATCTCTCCTACCATTCAGGGTCGGTCCTTTGAATTTCGATGCCCTGGGCGAATCAAAAGAGTGGTGTCCCTATAATTTTTTAACAATAAGTACATAAGAATAAAATAAATAATTAGATAAAAAAACTGATTTTCGTTTGACATTGTTCAAAAAGAATAGAAATATAGATCTTTGAATCAATGTTTATACTACATCAAAATATAAACCACTATAAAGAGACTTATTATTCTTCTTCTTCTTGATCCCGTCTTTTTTCCTATAAACAAATTGAGCAAACTTTTAAAATTATTTAAATATCATCCTTTTAGCATTTTTTGTTGCAAAATCGTTAATAATTTGTTCATAATCAAGGTTCTTCAAAAAATTATTTTCAATTGAAATCAACGCAAGACTATTTAATCTATCTTGTGAAATAGTAGACCTCAAATAAGATTTTAATAATTTTAATTTAGAAAAACTTCTTTCAGCAGATGCAACACTGATAGAAATAGTCAATATTACTCTATAATCTATGCGTGCATTAGGAAAACAATTAAAAGTCTTTAAAGAACTCAATATCATATAGCATGATTTCGATTCAATTGTTAAAACTTATCTAATAACTTTCAATTCTTCAAACAAAATTTCACCATTAATATCAAGAGAATAGTCATGTTATAAACAAGTTTCAAGATGTTTATAACATGCTTTCAAGTTCCTATCAAATAATGATCTAAGCCTTTCAATACTAAACAAGAATCCAAAAATATTTTCATATGTGAGCCAATTGTTTGATCTACAATATATAAGAAATAATGATTTCGAAAAGACTCTTCAGTAGACTCAAGATTCAGTTGTGTGAGTTGAAATGGACTTTCATCGTAGTGTTGTTTTCTACTAATTTGACGTTTTTGAATAAACACACATTCAATCTCTATTTCATTCTCAATCTTTTCAGCACTAGCCTTAGCATTTACAAATCCAGATTCTCTATATTTTTTCAAATACTTGATCAAACCTTTTACTAGTTCTATAGCCACATCAATACTCATGTTTTTTTTTTTTTGCAAACTTTTGCTAATTTCATTAACAACAGATAACAGTTCAAACCAAATAATCATAGCTACTAAAAATTCAAAGTTTCCAATTTCATGAGTTGCTAAAGATTCGATTTCATTCTTATTTTAGGGATCATTATCTTTTTCAGCTAGTTGAAGTAGTGTTTCACTCTTAATTTTGGGATCAATAAAATAAAATATTTTCTATATCATTGTTTTAATTTTAGTGTCTCAATTAAACTCTTTAGTTGCTAAAATTATGGATATATTAATTGATTTTATTTTAGAGAAATTAATTGATTTTATTTTACTCTATATTTTATTTATTAGAAATTACATTCTTTTATTAAGTAGTGCCCCTATAATTTTGTTAACCAGTATTTTAAAAAATATATATATATATATTTTTAGCAAGTATTTTTGTAATAGAAAATTCTCTTTTAATATATATATATATATATATATATATATATATATATATATATATATATATATATATATATATATATATATATATATATATATATAGTATTTTTGTAATAGAAAATTCTCTTTTAATATATATATATATATATATATATAGGGAGCATATCAAGTGAGAGCATTTTATAATGAGAGATGAGAGGAATAAATATCAACCATTGGATTCATCAAGAGAGATAAATTAATAGCCACATTAATGCATTAACCTTCTCTCTCTTGATGAATCCAATAGTTAATATTTATTTCTCTCATCTCTCATTTGATATGCTTCCTATATATATATATATATATATATATATATATATATATATATATATATATATATATATATATATATATATATATATATATATATATATATATATATATATATATATATATATATATATATATATATATATATATATATATATATATATATATATATATATATATATATATATATATATATATATAGGGGTAAGAATTTACAATAAGAGGTAACACCTTTTAATGTAATTGAATCATATTCAATGATTTTTTTTTAAATATTTTTTAGGAGGCAAAGAATTGCAAAATTCTAACTGGTTTTGCTTTCATTTTCTATGAGTATGCATATGCAAACATACTAACTGGGATAATATTCCATGGTTATTTAGTGGAATATATGGTTGAAGAAGTTTTGGTTCACAGTCCGTTGTTATTTTGAAGAATTTATGTTTTCTATGCTTTCTATTTATGCAGAATATCACAATCATATATATGGATATTAAGGCTCTGTTTGGTAAGACATATTTTCGAGCTTATAGCTTATGTCTTATGTCTTATAAGCTCATATAATAGTTTTGGTTGTGGGCTTGCTTGCCCAGGTCCAGGCCCAGAGCCGGTCCTATATATATATATATATATATATATATATATATATATATATATATATATATATATATATATATATATATATATATATATATATATATATATATATACACACACGTTAAAATCAACAAGTTAAAGTCAATTGTCTTACATTTCTGAGTTTAGAGATTAATGTTGCTTGAAAATATATCTCCTTTCATCCTCCATTCAAATATTCTTATAATTATTAATAAATAAATATATTATAGATTTTAAAATTGTGTGTATCATATCATCTTATCTTATGTTATTAGCCTCAAATTTAAATAATGATTAAATTTTTAATCTTTTAATCTCTGTATTTGTTATATTAATTAATTATTTAATTATTTCCATAGTATTACTATGTTTTTATAAATATTTATAATTATTATTATTACTAAACTATATAATCACTTTAATTCGTAAGCAATGAAACAATGTATTGATTTATGCATAAATACTATACAAAAATATATATAAAAAATGAAAAATATTTTATTTTTAAAATGAGTATTATTTAAAAAAATATATGAGGTTTATATTTTCCCCAAGAGTAATAAATCAGTTATTTTAAATTTTGTTTATTGATTTTAGTTTAATCTATCAGTCTAAATTTAATATTCAATCTAGATTGTTGACATCTTTTCTCATTTAATTATATATATATATATATATATATATATATATATATATATATATATATATATATATATATATATATATATATATATATATATATATATATATATATATATATAATTTTTTTAGATGTGGTTTATATTATTTGTCAATAAAAATATGACAAGTGTATTTTAACATTATTTAAGAAGTGAAAATATTAAAAAAATTGTATATGTATAAGAAAAAGATATACACTTGTCATATTTTCATTCAAAAATAAATACAAACCACATTTAATAAATTATATATTTACTCCATAACTCAAAAGAGTTACTTCAAATCTTGTTCATTGACTTAGTTTAATCTATTGGTCTAAATTAAATATTCAATAGAGATGGTTGACATCTTTTCTTATTTAATTTTGTCACATTGTCTCCTAAAATAGATCATAGAAAATATTTCAATTATTCTTATTATTTCCTATATGAAAAAAGTGTTTTTTTCTATATATATTTTAATATTATACTAAATTAATATAATAAATACAATTTAAATAGTAATTACTATTTTCTTACTATAAAACTTGGAAAGAATAATTTAATAAATATTACTATTACTAAACTAATACTACTTATAATATAATTAAAAGTAGAAAAAGGAAAATTATATTTAACTATTAAAGACTGAAATATAATTTCAATCCTTTCATAATTAGATCATTTTAAATTCTTCAAAGGAAAAGTTTTAAAAATATAATCTAATTAAATTTAAATTAAAAATTTTGATGAACTTGGACTTTTGCTAAAATATATAAGAAAAGAGAGAAATATATTTAAAAATATTTTTTATGAATATGCCATGAATATTTCAACTATTCTTATTATTTCCTATATCAAAAAAGTGTTTTTTCTATATATATTTTTTATATTATATAACAAAAATTTTAATTTAATATTATACTAAATTAATATAATAAATACAATTTATAGTAATTACTATTTTCTTACTATTAAACTTGGAAAAAATAATTTAATAAATATTACTCTTACTAAACTAATACTAATAATATAATCAAAAGTAGAAAAAGGAAAATTATATTTAACTATTAAAGACTGAAATATAATTTCAATCCTTTCATAATTATGTTATTTTAAATTCTTCGAAGGAAAATTTTTAAAAATATAATCTAATTAAATTAAAATTAAAATTTTAATGAACTTGGACTTTTGCAAAAATATAAAAGAAAAGAGAGAAATATATTTAAATTTTTTTTGCTGAACATGCCATGAATATTTCAATTATTCTTATTATTTCCTATATCAAAAAAGTGTTTTTTCTATATATATTTTTTATATTATATAACAAAAATTTTAATTTAATATTATACTAAATTAATATAATAAATACAATTTATAGTAATTACTATTTTCTTACTATTAAACTTGGAAAAAATAATTTAATAAATATTACTATTACTGAACTAATACTACTTATAATATAATTAAAAGTAGAAAAAGGAAAATTATATTTAACTATTAAAGACTGAAATATAATTTCAATCCTTTCATAATTAGATCATTTTAAATTCTTCGAAGGAAATTTTTTAAAAATATAATCTAATTAAATTAAAATTAAATTTTTAATGAACTTGGACTTTTGCAAAAATATAAAAGAAAAGAGAGAAATATATTTAAATTTTTTTTTGTTGAACATGCCATGAATATTTCAATTATTCTTATTATTTCTTATATCAAAAAAGTGTTTTTTCTATATATTTTTTTATATTATATAATACCATTTTTAATTAAATATTATAATAAATTAATATAATAAATACAATTTATAGTAATTACTTTTTTCTTACTATTAAAATTGGAAAAAATAATTTAATAAATATTACTATTACTAAACTAATATTACTTATAATATTATTAAAAGTAAAAAAGGAAAATTATATTTAACTATTAAAGACTGAAATATAATTTCAATCCTTTCATTATTAGGTCATTTCAAATTCAGGAAAAGTTTTAAAAATATTTTTGCTGAATATACCATGATTTTGTTTTTTTTTTTAATTTTTAATTTGAAATAGTTGAGTATATCCCAATATTATATTAATTATATGAATCATTTTGGTTGATGTATTTTATTTATTATTAATTATATTCTAAATTATTGAAGTCCACTCGATTCAGAGCAATTAGAATTATTTTTGTTAGTATATTTGCAAAATTTATTATAACAAATATTCTTATTATTAAATTAATACAGTTATAATATAATATAATATAATATAATATTAATTTAGTAATGATAAAAATATAATTATGAGAATAAAAAGGAAAAAAATTACTAACAGTTATAGAGGGAAATATAATTTTTATCGTTTCAAATTTTGACCGTTATCAAATATTCAAAGAAAAAATTATAAAGCAAATTATAAACATAAATTTTAATGGAATTTTTCTTTTAAATATATTTAAAGAGAAACCAATCACCACTATGCATCCAATTAAAACATTATTTTATTTTAAAAAAACTTTAATGATATGGCACATTCATGACTTCCTATTGGATGACAGTGTAAAACTATTTTACACTGTCAGTGCACTACCTTTTAACTCTTATTTAAAAAAGGAAACGAAGAAAAAGAAAAGTAAGTGAAATATATTTAAACATATTTTTATTGTACATTTCAAGATTTTTTTTCATATTTTAATTTATAAAACATAAATAATTAACTTTATCACCAAATTTATTAATTACATGAATAATTTGGATAAATATTGTATTCATAATTTGTTAATACTATTATAAATTATTACAGTCAATTCTGTTCAAAACAATTAATGGCATTCTTATTGCTATACTTGTAAAAAAGTAATTGTGACAATTATTTTCATTATAAGTTAATATCATTTAAATGAATTCAATTGTTGAACGATCTAAAATAATTATTATATATGTAATATAAGACATTGAGAAATTTTTTCTTTATAAGATGATTACTATTCAAAACATATTGTTTAAAGATCTTACCATAAATAATTTATATTTTTAACTACCCTATTTTAAAGCAAATTAAAAATAACTATAATTCAAACACTTGAGATGTTAACTTTGTGATAAGAATTTAGACAATAACTTTTTTTGATGAAGCCTATAAGTTAGAAAGAAAAGGTAGTTAGTTACACAAAAAGTGGGAGACTAGGTCATTTTTCTTTAAAAAAGAGGGCCAAAGCTCATCCAATTGTCTAGGTCGATTATGGATCATGGTAGTTATACAAAAATAGGGCCAAAGATTTCTTGAAAAAAATAGGTCGATTATGGATCATGGTAGTCAAGATTCTGGCCCAAGGTTTCATATTAGTCAGTATATCCCAACCCAACTTAATATTACTAGGCTCATTGAGGATGTAGAGAGATCTCACTTCAATACCTCCATTTTAGAGAGTAGCGCATACTTTCTTTCAGACTACTGTGATCATCTTCTTATTACTCACATGTCACTCCAAATGAAATTTCTAGAAGCTTTTTCTATGCTTTTGAGAAGAGAGACAAGCCAAGAGTATATAGTGATTGAATGAGTAATCATTTTTTGGAAGAAAGTTTGAACAAGCAGGACCTTACCAACCATTGGTAAGAAGGATCCCTTCCAAGCTGATAATTTGGAGATGATTTTATCTATTATAGGCTGCATATAGATGGTTTTGACCATACCTTTGAAAAGGGGAACACCAAGGTAGTAACTGAGTAAAGTACCTTTGGAGAAACCTGTAAACCTAGATAAGAAGTCCAGTCTTCTTACTGAAATAGAGTCTGAGTAAATGGTTGATTTAGATATGCTAAATATTTGGTCTGAGGCAGGAGAATATGTACAAACATGGATATATCATCAGCATAGAGTACATGAGATGGTTTTTTTAGTGTTTATGGTTCCTTCGATCAAATAAATATCACCATCCAAAACAAGCTTAGTAATGTTCCTTCTAAGAACCTCCTCAGTCAGATAGAAAAGAAGAGGAGACCGGGGGTCACCTTGTCCCACACCCTAGTGCAATTAAAGTAGCCACTTAGAGTACCATTGATGGTCATATAACAAGGTACAGATGAAAGGACAAAGTTGATCTAATTACAAAGTTTCCCACTAAATCCAAACATATTTAGAATATTAAGAAGAAAGTTCCAACTTAACGTGTCAAAAAGCCTTAGTGATATCAACTTTCATAGCAATCCTTTTAATGAATCCTATTTGCTTCTCTGAGATCAGAGTAGTCATGATTATGGCTAGCCTATCAGCCAAGATCTTGGATCTTGGAGATGGTCTTGAACTTTAAGTTAGTAAGGACTATCTATAGGTATGAAGTTCCCCATGGTATCTACAACATTGAATTTTGGGATGAGGATGATGGTATTGGCATTATTATTATGCATGATCCAACCAGACTTGAAGAACTAAAGAAGAGCACTACAAACATCCTTCTATATAATTTCCCAATAGGTTTTAATAGAAGACTCCACCAAAACCATCAGGGCCAAGTGCATTATTCCTGTTAAGGCTAAAGACTCACTTATGAACTTCCTCATTGGATGGGATCAGAGTAAGCAATGTATTCATGTTAGTGTCAACCAGACCAAGAATAATCTCCTCAAGCACAATTATCTACAAAATTGAAAATTTTAGTGAAGTAGTTGACACCATGATTGTTGACCATCTCATTGGGATCCTTGATGGTGCTTCTATAATTCCTCAAGAACGATATAATATTCTTGGAACTTTTAATCTTGGTCATTCTATGAAAGAAAGTGTCGCCGCCGGCAAAATTCACATAGTTGCCAACATATTTTCTTTGTTTATAAGGAACATTGGAAATAATGATAAACTCTAAAGGTAATGATAAGACGGTCATCACAATCGAATATTGAGTTCGGGAGTGGGTTAATTACTTTATTTATTTACAGAGGAAAATGTATATACAATGAAAGGGAAAAAAGTTAGTTTTTTTTGTTAGGGGACTCGCCTTGGCTTCACATTCTTGTGCCTACATATCATCATCGATGGATGAGGAAGTTAGAGTCTATGTAGTTTGGCTCTTTGCTAGTTGATTGATTTTAGATTATGAAAAAGTGTTTGAGTTTGAATTAATCGGCACAGGGGCGAGTGTGAATTGATTCATCGCACGGAACGACATGAGTGATGCATCGCGAGGAGTGAAAAAAGAAAGATTGAATGCGTGGAATGGATTTTAGGTTATGAATTGGTTTGTTTTTTTAGAGATTTTTGTTAATGATCGGATACAGGTGAATTGGAGATTATATACAAGATATGAATTATTTGCAAGTCCGTGATGAGAGCAACATATTGTATTTACAACATAGGACAGGATGATTTACTTTATTTAAAAGAAACAATCAATTGTATTATTTTTGGTATTTTTATATTAATAATCAAATAAGTTGAATATCTTAACTAAAAAAATTAAATAAAATAAAAGAACTAGAGGTGTAAATAGAAATAAGGGGGCAAGAATAAGAATGATTAAATGGACTCAGACCACACATCTAACCTAGGCCCAAAACAATTCTAACCTATATTTAAATTTAAATTTTAATTAACAAAAATAAGATAGTGTTTTGTTTTGTTTTTTTACCCTTTTTCCTTACACTTCTAACACAAATTAAATAAACCTCTTAATTTTACAAGGTAATAAAAGAATATTATATAATAATAAATAATTTTTTATTTTTTTAATTTATTTAGATTAAGAGATACTGATATAAAATTGTGCCATTAACCAACTTCATAATTTTATTAACTAACATTTTACATTTCATTAACCAACTTTATTTTAGTACTAAAATTTATTTTAAATATATGAGCGTTTATTAACCAACTTCATAACTTCATTAACCAACATTTTAAACTTCATTAATCAACTTTATGTTACTACTAAAAAGTATTTTTAACATCTGTATGTTTATTAACTAACTTCGTCACTTTATTAACCAACTTTTTACTTTTCATTAACCAATTTGTTTTACTACTAAATTATTTTTAACATTATAGCGTTTTTAAACAACTTGATAACTTCATTAACCAAATTTTTATATTTCTGTTCACCGTATAAATACTTGAACAGTGTAACTATTGGTGTAAGAATTGGGTGATGAATAGAATTACTCTAATTTTAAGTATGAAAAAGGGTTTTTAATACTTTTTCTATAGGTTTCTATTCATTCAAAGGAAAGAAGATAGAATAATATAACAATAGTGAGAGAGAGAACTTTGGGATTGATATAAAGATTAAATTTAACTAATAAATGTACATAAAGAATAGGGATATTGAAAAAAACAGAACTAACATATTTATACAATAAAAGTTCAGATCTAAAATGGATCCAAACATGTTCGTTTCTGCTTTGTTGCAACTTTCAGTACACATCATCTATGCTTTTACCTAGAGGGGATAGAACATAGTGGAAGGTGAGCTGGATATCAACAGTGTAACCTATATTTAATTTTCCTCAAAATTTTCACTGCCTCTTGGCCAATGTCTTCATTAACCCTTTGATAATCTTTGAAAACCAAATCAAGTTCATAATTGACAGCACCACTGGCACAACAACAACTAGTATTTGTCCAAAGGGGTGCATCTGCTGGACCTGTTGAATAATTGAATTAAAAGCACCAATGACATGAGATCCTCATATTTAACATGCAAACTTTGCATGATGAGAAATTACAAAATATATAAACCATTATACAGATTCTGGAACAAGACTACACACTTATCATAAATTACCAAGTGGTAGTGAAAGGATAAAATATTAACTATATGTATGTATGGTGAAGATTAAAGTAGAAAATATAGTCATGTGACCATCCACCAATCTCTAGTATATGCATGTGAAATCACTAATCTCTAAACCATGCATGTAAAATCCAACATTCCGGATTCACTCATACCACATCTCAAAATAAACCAAATGGACAAAATATACTACACTAGATAATGGCTTTTGCACCTAAAATTTCAGTATAAAGATTTGTCGGCTACAAAGCACCAGAAACGCAAGACAATTCCTAAATTCCGTGTGTCAGAAGTTATTACCTGATCAAAGTGTAAGTAAGCGTGGTAAAACATATAGACGAACAAAAGTATTCTAGCAACCTGCAAATAGGCCATTTTAGTAAGCATGTCCCAGAGGACCAGAATTGGAATCCAACATCGAATTTGATTTACAAAGAGTGAGAAAAATATCTTTCAAACTGCAATGGCATGACCTACCAGCCAAGCAATGAATATTACAACCCCGTTGATGAGATAAGCTTTTGACCTTTTCATTCCGGCTACATCAAGATACCTTCACAAACAAAATACACACATCAACAAACAAAATATTTCATCGGATATTGGAATTCAGATTTAAGTGCAAAATTACCATCTCAAATTGACTCCGGGAGTTGTTGTCTCGGAAATGAGGACCATGTACGTGTACAGCTGCCCTTCTCCACTCAACATTGAATAGGCTACTGCTACTAATGAAAACATATGATGAATCACCTGAATCAATGTTAATATGAAGTCAAATTTGAATAAGAGTCTTCAGCTATATAAATTATGGTATGTCAAAAGTTATGATCCTTACATACTCATATCCACCAAGAGAAGGAAAAAACCAAAATATCATCCCCAGGTCAGCCATGAAGTAACCAACAGAAACCTGTCATAGTAAATAAAATAAAACATAAGTAATACAGACTTCATGACCAGATGATTTAAGAAGTGTTTCCACTTTCCATTAAAAACATTAACTATAAATCCATAGTTGATTTAACTAACTACCAATAACACATTGAAAGA
Source organism: Vicia villosa (assembly GCF_029867415.1). NCBI lineage: Eukaryota > Viridiplantae > Streptophyta > Magnoliopsida > Fabales > Fabaceae > Vicia > Vicia villosa. The sequence continues at coordinate 92,927,278 of NC_081186.1, read as the reverse complement.
ATTAGTAAAAAAGAAAATTTTAGCAGAAAATGTGGACATCAAGACAATGAGAACTACTGCCATTCAGATATCATTATGACCTTAAAATCGTGCATAGGGATAAAATAAATATGATAGACTTATAAATTATAATACATTTGACATTGCTTTTACAAACAACAATTAGACACCAGTATGATATAAAAAAAATTACGACAGCCTTTCATTCTAAGGCAATCAATCTAGAGTACCGAACTAGTATGCCAACTTCCGACACACACATTCTGGATCTATATGGTTCATGTTATATTAGCCAGGTTTGCTCTTCAAATTGAATTGGTTGATTGTTTTTCGTTTTTAGTTTGTTTATCCAAGACACCATTTTCGGCCTAATTATGTAGTGTTTTATTTTCTCTTTCAAACAATATATTTGTAACAAACTTAGAGCTTAGTAAGCTTTAGCTTGAGGGGAATGTTACAATATATTTGAGTAACTTAGTTTATCTCCTAAGTTTAGTTTCTTATCTTAGAGCATCTTACATTTTCTCTTGGATTTAGTTTTCATATTATTTGGTATTATTATGATTCATTTTCTGATTTCCCTATTTATTTAGATTTATGAGCCCATGTATTTTATAAATAGGGGTGTTAGTGTTTGTTTAGTCTTTAGTATCAAGTCAGTATAACTAAAAAGTTGATTATCAATGATATTTCACCAGTCACCTTTCTTCTTATCATCCCTCTTATTTATCGAATACTCATAACCTCAACTGTTGAAATCCCCTTATTATATGTGATTATTAGTGTTCACGAAAATTGTGACTTGCAAAGAGGTTAAAAAAAGGAAAACGGAATGAAAAAATGCCAAGGACCATTCTTACCCCCAGAGCAAACGTAGACAACGCAGTACTCCGTTCGGTAAGAAGTTCAGCTGACTGGCTATCAGAATATAGATTTGAACAAAACACCAAGTACAAAGACATAGATGTTATAAAAATGGCATGGATAGTTGACATAGCACTGCACAGAAAATAGAAAGAAAAAAAAATTTAACATATTATCTCATCAGAAACAAAAAAAGAGGATTTTCTACTAAATGAAAAAATCCGCTCACCGGTTATTCCACTCAATACGTTGGATCTTAGTGAGACTGGAATAGCTTTTAAAATGAATAGTGCTAAAAAGCTGAGTGAGATCGTAGACCTAGCAAAATAGAATATTTAGAGATGATATCATATAAATTAATGGTAGTAACCTTTAGTTATCTCAGGAAAGGTACTATAGAAAATAGAATGACAATATAGTACAATACAACATACCATCTTGCAAGCAAAAATGCCACCAATGATGGAAGTATATGGAATCAGAGGGTCTGCTAATAAATATTCCTTCACAAACAAATTAGCCTGGTTCTGGTATGATTTGAATTTCATAATTTCTTTAGAAGCCAACATTGTGACACTGTCCCTTTGATGTTAAATATCTTGAAGTTTGTGCACGTTTTGCACCTTTTCTCCACCCACCTGTTATAAGAATAATTACAAGATTGAACCAAGATGTCAAATAAATAAAACCCAGAGATGAACCCAAATTTATTTTCTTTGAAAATGATTTACATTTTGATGATAACAACAACTATCACAGAATTTAAATACACGGAGAAAAAAACAGATGTAACAAATTAAACAAACGTCAATTGTGTGACAAATAGGCAATGGCACTAAGTTACTGATTACAACTTTCTTACAGACAAAGCAAGAATATTCATAGAAGGAAAGAAGAAATGCAGGTAATTTAGATAATGAGATATTCCTTGCAGAAAAGGACATCATGATCATAGATTAGAAGTCCACATCCAAAGTTAAATAAATTCAACTACCGAAAGCGATCCTAATCCCAAATCATCTCTAAAAAGTTAATAACCTTCTATGGAAAATCAAAACATCCTACACTAAACAAAGGACATCATGATCATGGATTAGAAGTTAACATCAAAAGTTAAATAAATTCAACCACTGAAAGCGATCCTAATCCCAAATCATCTCCAAAAAGCTAATAACTTCCGACAAAAAATTCAAAAACATTCTACACCAAACAAAAACACTAAAAAGCTTATTTACATAAAAACACACATTACTTCCCATAACACTCATTTCTTACTCTCATCAAAAACCTCTGAAACTAATCAACATCACAAGAAATACTTCATGCCCTTTTATACACCCAAGTTTCACCCAACACCCCTAAAACCTCTATAGCACCGACACCTCTGGAAAAAAGACGTATCCGTGTCAAATACCAACAACGGCACTTGTGATTACATCATATTTTCAAATGATTACCAGTATCACCGTGTCAGTGTCGTGTTCGGGGTGTGCGTGCTCCATATCCTAAAACTTTATCCTAATTTCCAAATGTATATACCAAGCAATGTAAACAAGAAGTAGCAAGCAAGCAACATTACCACAGATCCACCAACCAAACCAACAGAAACAAAACTAACTTATTAATATTAAAATCAACAGCATATAGATCACTCATACTCATTCAGATTACGGTAGTAGGACCATAGGAAACAAAAAGGAAACACTAATAGATAATAATAAACGGTTTCTTCATTAAAATCAATCAAGCCTCAACAGTTATCAATTACCAGTTACAACTCAAAATAATAAATATCCAGCAATAATAACAACAGGAGAACAAGGAAGTTACTGAAATCAATGATAATCTATTGAGATTAAACTATCACCACAAAACCATTGAAAACAAATAGTTTAAGATTTGATTAACATCGCTGTGAGAAGGAAAGGATAAAGAAACGTACCGATCGCGGTGCGTTAGTGTGGAATGTGAAAGGAGATGAAATGCGATCGCGGTGTTTTGTGTGAGTGTGATGATGGTGGCGGTGGTTTGAAGATGTGTGTAGTGATGATGGTTGAAGAAATTGAAAGTCTGAAAACCCTAGTAGGATGAATTGGGATTTGGATATTAAGAATTGGGAAGAGAGATGAAGGGGAGCGGAGGAGGAAGGTAAGAATAGATACTAACAACCCATAACTATGGTGCGCAACCGCGTTTTCTATTTTTTTTTATTATCAACATATTTTATTTTATTTTTGGTTTATATTGTTTTTTATTTTAATCTCTATATTATATTTTTAATATAAATTTAAATTTTATTTTTAGAATAAATAAAACATTGTCTTGTAATATTAACTCAATCAACCGGCAAAAAATTGTTAGGTTGAATATTTTTGTCAGAGAAACTTTGATACTTACGATATCATGTTATAAATTTTTAATGATTATTATATTTTTAAGAAATTTAAAAAATAATAAATTAAATTAAAAACACATAAAAAATATTTTAAAAAAAAGTTAAATTTACTCTTTGGATGAGATATAATGTCTAATATTTTTTTTACTAATTATGATCAGTATAAGTATCAATGTCATTGTGAAAAAATTACTATTTTGTGAAATAATTATACCACTGTTCTGACACACCCAATAAAATAATACTTTGCATTCTATTTGATCAATTCCGCAAAAGGCTGAATTTTCTATAAAATAATAATTTACTATTTTGGGATTTCAATGTGGTTTGAGATAGAGAGGGTTGGAGCTGATTAGATCTTAGTGCGGGACGATGCAACAATAACAAATATAGAATTCTTCAATCATAAAGAAGAAAAATATTGTAATTACACTTATTATGATCCAACGATGTTTAGGTTGTTGCGACTTGTACACTGTTGTAGGTTATTCAAATTTAGGTGATATGTTACCGAATATTTAATATTTTTTTGCTTATGAAAATAAATCATAAATCTATATTTGTATATTGTTGGCTTGATCTGAAAAACACATATACCTAGGTTTGGAAGGTATAAGTTAGGATTTGTTGAAAAAGAGCATTGCTCTACATATTAACATTAATTTTTAAGAAGAAGAAAAATTAAAGAGACTTAAAGTGAGTCTTAAAAAGTTGAATTGTGAAGTGTTTGGAAAGTATAATTTGGTTTTTGAAGATGTTCTTTTAGTTCTCAAAAAGATTTGATGGCAACAGATTCAGAACTTATTTGTTGAGATCTTCGACTCAATCTCTTGTTTGAGAACAACAACATATTAGGGAGCCAATACTTAGACAAAAATCTAAATGCGATTGATTTAAAGAGGGAGACCGAAATTAAAAGTTCTTTCATGCTTACAGCTTATTTGAAGGCAAGGCACAGACACAACAGCATATCGGTTTTAAGGAAGGATGCTTTATTTATTGAAGATGTTGAGGGGAATAAAGATTATGTGTTTGATCATTTCATTTCCGAATTTCAAGAATCAAACTTTTCAATGCCAATGCTAGAAGGTGTTAACTTTTTTTTTTCCTTTTTAAGAAGGTGTTAACTTTAACCGTCTGAATTTGGAAGACATATGTTGGAAGCACCTTTTACTCTTTTTGACATAAAAGATGTCATTTGGCATTCTGCTTCGGAGAAAAACCCTGGTCCAAATGGTTTCACAATGGGCTTCTACAAAGCAACTTGGGATATCATCAAGATGGATATGTTTAATTATATTAACGAGTTTTTTCTTGCAGGTTATCTCCATAAGGCTATTTCCCCATATTTTCTCGCTTTAATTTTGAAGAAACCTAATCCTCAAGATCTTAACGACTTTAGGCATATATGTCTCGTGGGAAGCTTATATCGTATTAATTCAAAGTTATTGACAGGAAGGTTGAAGTTGGTCATAGGCAGACTCATTCCAACAATCGTTTCTAACAGCGATATCTTAGATGGTGTCTTAGTCTTAAACGAGCTGGTAGATAATGCCAGAAGAAGAAAGAAACAACTTTTTCTCTTTAAGGTTGATTTCGAGAAAGCCTTTGATTCCATATCTTTGGACAATTTGTTTTACATTCTTAAGCAGTTGAATTTCGGCAATAGATGGTAGCCCAACGAAGAATTCCTCATTAGCGGTAGCCCAACGAAGAATTTTTGTGCATCGCGTGGAATTCTCCAAGGGGATCGATCTCCTTTCACCGTTTTTGTTCCTTGTTGCTACATAAGGTCTTGTCAGTCTTATGAAAATTGTAGTTTCCCAAGTTGTTTTCCAACCTTTCTCATTGTCATCCAATCTCAGTTTCGAAAAGTGGTAAAAGAGACATTGGGTGAATTAAAAGATTTTGGACCGGGGAGTAAAGAATCATGGTGGTGGAATGAAAGTGTCCAGAATAAAGTTAAAGTAAAAAATGATTGTTTTAAAAAGTGGTATAGGTGTAAAAATTCTGAAACATGGGAAAAGTACAAGAAGGCTAAGAATGAGACTAAGAAGGCGGCGAGTGAAGCAAGAACTCAAACTTTTGACGAATTATACCAATCTCTTGAAACCAAGGAGGGATAATTTTTTTATATGTGCTTGCTAAGGGAAGAGAAAGAAAGACTAGAGATTTGGATCAAGTGAAGTGTGTTAAAGATGAAGAAGGCAAAGTCTTTGTTCAGGAAAAAGATATAAAGGATAGATGGAAGATGTATTTCTACAATTTATTTAATGAAGGATATGACATCTCACTAGACTCTAGCATACTCGGCATTAGGGGTGAGTATCTGAACTATAATTACTATCGTCAAATTCAGAAATAGGAGGTAAGGGAAGCATTGAAAAGAATGAGTAGCATTAAGGCGGTTGTGCCCGACAACGTACCTATTGAAGTGTTGAAAATTATTGGTGATAGAGGTATTGAGTGAGTCACCAAACTCTTTAATAGAATTATGAGGTCAAAATGCATGTCGGAAGAATGAAGAAGAATCAATTTAGTTCCAATCTATAAGAATAAGGGTGATATATAAAATTGCGCAAACTATAGGGAGATTAAGCTTACGAGTCATACCATGAAGTTATGGAAAAGAGTGATTGAACATAGATTAAGAAAAGAAACTCAAGTCACTGAGAAACCATTTGGTATAATGTCGGGAAGATCGACCATGGAAGCAATTTATCTATTATGGCGTGTGATGAAGCAGTATCAAATGGACCAATAAGATATGCACTTAATTTTTATTGACTTGGAGAAGGCGTATGATAAAGTGCCTAAAATTTTTGTGTGGAAAACCCTAGAAAAGAAAGAGGTTACGATTGCATATATTCGAGTTATCCAAGATATGTATGAAGGGGTATCAACTAGTGTTCTGACACAGGGCAGAAAGACAGACAATTTTCTCGTTATAATTAGTTTGCATCAAGGTTAAACCCTAAGCCCCTATTATTTATCTTAATTTTAGATGTACTCAGGAAACACATCCAAGAGCTAGCACCGAAATGTACGCTTTTTATAGATGATATAGTCCTTCTTGGAGAGTCAAAAGAGAATTTAAATGAGAGGTTAGAAACTTGAATATGAGTTTTAGAAATGCATATTTTTTGCCTAAGAAGAAGTAAGATAAAGTATATGGAACATAAGTTCAACAAAAGAATAAGTGTTTCTAACCTAGAGGTGAAAGTTGTAGAGTATATTATCCTTCAAATCACACAGTTTAAATATGTTGGGTCCGTAATATAGAATAATGGAGAAATAGAAAGAGATGTAAGCCATCAAATTCAAGCTAAGTGGTTGAAATGAAGAAATGCATTAGATATTTTATGCTATGTAAAAGTACCTCTAAAGATGAAGAGAAAGTTTTATCAAACCGCGGTAAGACCTTCGATTTTGTATGCAACAGAATGTTGGACGGTAAAAAATCAACACAAAAATAAAGTGTAGCAGAGATGAAGATGTTGCGGTGGATGTGTTGTAAGACTCGACAGGATAAAATTAAAAATAAAAATATTAGAGAGTGTTGGGGTACCGCCTATGGTAGAGAAGATGATAGAAAATAGATTTTGATGGTTTGAACATGTAGAGAGAAGACCTGTACATTCTATAATAATGAGAGTAAATGAGATAGAGAGACGACAAACAATTTGAGAAAGACCCAAAAATACTATAAGAAAAATTATTAACAAAGATCTCTAGATTAATAATTTAGATAGAAGTATGGTCCTAAAAAGACCATTATGACAAAAGTTCCCTATAATCGACTCCACCTAGTAGAATAAAACTTTATTTTTTATTTATATTGTATTACCAACCTTATATATAGTATTATCCAAAATTGAATCACAACAAGTAAAACTTTTTTTTCTTTAGAAGTCATGAAACTCAATAACCAAGTTACTAATCAACCAACTTTATTTTCTAAATTAATACTACTTTTTAATTTCAAAGCACATATTAATTAATATTAAAAAGTTAAAATTAAAAATGTCACTATTCACAATATTTATAAATATGGTAAATAGTAACATACACTAGGATTCAAAATTTGGTATCAGTATAGCATTTTTATTTTTACTCTTAAGTGAGGATCAGAATAAGGACAAAATATAAAGTATATAATAAACTATTATTATATCATATCTTATGATAGACATGCTTGCCGTGTGAAGTGATGCAGCCATATAAATGTTGTCAAATCTTTTATACAAGGTATGCTGCCCATTACATTACAAGGGCATAAACACGCTACTGCATAAACTGAATCTGGAAATATAAATGATAATTTTTGTTATTTTCATTTTACAAGAATCGGAACTGGAAATTTGGCTCTAACAAATAAACACTGCCACAGTCTACTGAATTGTTTTCTCAGCGTGAACACAACTGAACAATTTGTTGTTCTATATTACTTTTGATCCATTTGACATGAGAAGAACCAATGTTAATATCCATAAAAGTTTCCACACTTCATGTTCTGCTATTCCCATTTGGCCATACCATGCAACATGTCTTGGAATAGACACATCACACTAAGTAGTAATCTAAACAGATGTATAATGTATAACGTTGGTTATAAATATGTATCTTAAGAATGGACACAATCTCAGGAAGCCATACTCTATGAAAAACTGTCATATCAGATTGAATGTGAGCCATACCCTATGTAGCATCGTCATTTTATATTGAAGGTATGTCTGATGTTCAACATATCAAATATTTTGTTTTATCAAATTATTAGTGATATCGACGTATCAATATCAGTGTTGTGTCCGGTGAGTGTGTCAGTGTTTCAATGAGTGAAATACACAAGAAAGCATGCCAACACATAAAAGTGAAGGAAACACTGCACATACATTATCGTTAGGCCGCTGAATACCAACAAGTTCAATACTCCTTAAGCGAATACATTACTCGCAACTTCATCGCACAGTATTCTGAATTCTTCTAAGAACAACTAGACCATAAAAGCTTCGAGTCCGCAAAAACAAACACAAAGCTATCAGAGAACCCAAAATAGTGGCAGAAGCCATGATGAGAAAAGGAAACATAAAACAATGGGTCCCAACACAGATATTTCCTTCTTCTGATGCTTCTTTATCATACATATAACCAAGAACTCTTACAGAGAATATATAAGACCCCACTGGACTTGCCATAGTAATGGTGTTGAATATGCTGCCCATATGTCTTACACCAAATATCTCAAAAGCGATTGTAGGCATTAGGGACCACTGAGAGCCATAACAAATACCGATCAATATCGAACCGACATATAGAGCGCCTGGAAGTCCATAAGCAATTACGACATGACCAATGCTCATAACCATCAAAGTGATCACCATAAAAAATGGTCTTGCACATCCTTTCGCGTGTAAGAAATAATCCGACACATAACCAGCTCCAAAGCGGCCAAGAAAATTCCAAATACTCCACAAAGCAACCAATGAACCTGTTTCGACAGTTGAATAGCCAAGGGACTCTCCTATTTGGCTGATATTGTTAACGGTTGTGAGTCCTGATCCCATACCACATGCCATAGAAATAAACAAAATCCAAAAGTTCACCGTTTTCACTGCTTCGAAAAGATTCAGGTTTTCTCCCTGTTGCACTCTCCTTCGATTGTTTGTATCGCCGACTAATAAAGGGTTATTAGACCCTTCAGCAAGAAAACTTTCTGAAGCATTATTGAAAGCCCTATTTTCATTTGCATTAAATGCGACGAAAAGAAGTGAGGCCAGTAACACCATAAGCACGACGAATGTAAGAATGTGGATCGATAATTGTAGACTAAGGATATTCTCCAGGATTATAACAATCATAAGATATGCAGCAATAACTAGAGACATCAAAGAAAATATGTTGAGATACTTCTTTTCTGATTCTCCCTCATGATGAGTGTTATGGATTCTTACAAACCACATAAGCATCAAAGTGTTGATAGGTGGTAAGAGTGATAGCATAAGCAGGTATGACACAGGGTTGTTGTTGAATATTGTTCTATACACTTGAATTAATATTGCTCCACTTAGACCAAGAAATCCCTATCAACAATGCAAAACACCAAACATTAACAACAAATTATTTCCATAGCTCTTCAACATTTTGTATATTTAAAATCTTTGAAGCATATACAACTCTAGAATTAGTGGTGTTGCAGGATCTGACATGACGCGTGTCAGTGCCTGACATTTATATGACACTCGTACGACTCATGTCATGTCAGTGTTACATGTCTGTGTTCGTGTTTTTGTCGGAGTTTGTGCTTCATATAGTTAAAAATCATGAAAATTAAGAAGCAAAATGAAACTCAATATTTAGGGAAAGAAGAGCACCTTCAAGATACCAACGATGGTTCCACTATAATTAGGGAAGTTATGAACACCAGTGACAACATTAGAAGTGTTAAAGAAACTCTGACCATGAGCCGCCACAAGCATAAAGAGGCACATGAGCGGCAGAGGCACCGGCGGAAGGAGACCGGAGACAGCAGCCCACATGAGAAAATAGCCCAAGAAGCATTGGGCTGAGCCCAATAAATGAACAATCCACGGCCCATTTGATGTTCTGGTTGCAAGGAAATCGTACAAGAGACCAGACAGGACACTGATGTTGGCTCCTATGTCTTTGGAAACAGAAACGGTGTCGAGCGTTGACTGATCGTAGTGCTGCGTTGACTTGAGAGTTTGGGAGTAGATTGAGAAAGTGTAGAGTGATCCACTGCTGCATTGAATCCATATGCTTGCTACTGTTGATACCCACTTTGAGTTGTTTAGGTAGAAATAGTTCATTGTTGTTAAGATTGTTCAAATCAATATCCATATGCATTCATTTTTCTTTTGTTTTCTCGTATTAAACTGTTGGATTTGCTCGTGTAATGACATGTGTACTTTTGATACTGTTAATTAGCCACGTGTAACAATGGTTGTTCCTCTCCACTTTTTAATTTGGAATGGTGACGTGGTTACATAGCTGGACTTTAAATCCATTTTGTCCCATTGTAGCTGTGGGACCCATTTGGGATATACAAAATTATCTCTGTATTTAATGATGCATGTTTGGGTTAGTTTTTCCACCGCCACCGCACCTTTGGTCTGAAAACCAAAAGCTAGTCTATGTTTAGAATTTATTAAAATCTACGGTAGAAAATTACAGTGGGTAAAAGCTACCAATATTGTTTATAAAAATTATGGTGGATAAAAACTACTAATAGTAGCTTCAGAAAATTATAGTGGAAAAGCTCCGATCATGCGGTGGCAACAATGAACTGTGTTTCCAAATATATGTTAAGTTTACGCATTAACATAATTTTTTGCCGTGTTTTTGCAATAAGCTAGTAGCATGATTTTTTATCGTGATTTTCTATTTTCCGCCGCTAAAAGAAAAAAATTAATGATTACTATTTTTTTAATTGTGTTTAATTATTACACTGTACACTATTTCTAACACATTAAATAATAAGATTAATTTAGTAAAAATACAATGTTTTATGACAATATTATTGAATGAAAAACCTTATGCAGACACTTTTTTTTTTAAAACAAAGGGAGAATACACAATCTTTTAACATATAGACCTGTCACTTACTATAATACAGTACTTTCATATATAGCCAGCCTATACACTATCTTACACAGCCTATGTCCATGAGCTCACTTCCACGTTTATAGACCTGCCACACTTACTACAATACTTTCATTTTCAATACTTTCATGTTCAAAACTGAGATGATTTCCACTTAAAAATTAAACCTTGACCCTTTATGAACTTCATTTTAATTAGAAAAACACAAAAATATATATTAAAAAACGAGGAAGCTTGCACTGCACTTTCCTTTGTTATACGCATGCCCACAAATCATATATTATGAATTATTGAGTAATTCCAACAAGATAATATCTATTCAAACATAATCCTTGTTTACCACATAATTTTTCAAAGTCCATATATACAATCCACCATCCAAAAGCAAAGATAACTATTCAATAGTCTCCACTATACATCAAATTTCCACATGATAGAGAGACGCATTTCAATCTCACCTCACTTTTATTCAACATAGTTTGTAATCTCATAGCAGCCAGCAAAGCCATGACATAACTCTCTAAATCCCTCTTACATCACTCCCATGACATTACAACACCAATGTCATTTTGTTGAAACTCAAATGAAATGTAACGTGTTCAATAATCATACTAATTCTCTAGAATCTCTATACTAATTCATCCTTTTGGTGTTTCATATTCCTATACCCTATAAATAAAGAAAAGTGTATCAAAGAACAATTCAAAAAACAGAAACTCACAGTAATTGTATATATCCTGTGCTCCAAGATGAACAAAGCAGAGGTGGTGTTTATCCCTTTTCCCGGTTTGAGCCATCTAGTTTCCACCCTCGAGTTTGCGAAGCTTCTAATCAACCGTGACAACCGTCTCCGAGTAACTGTGTTAGTTATCAAATTCCCAAACACAGCAGAAACCGATGTATTCACTAAATCCCTTCCCATTACTGATTCACTCCACATCATCAACCTTCCAGAATGTCCTCTTCCTTCAAACACCAATCCACGTTCCGCCATGAACGATCTCCTCGAAGCTCAAAAACCAAATGTCAAACAAGCCATCTCCAACATCACAACCGGAGAAGGAAAACATGGACACCTCGCAGCCTTTATTGTTGACATGTTTTGCACCACCATGATTGATGTTGCCAAAGAATTTTCTGTCCCTGCGTTTGTCTTCTTCACTTCCGGCATTGCTTCCCTTGGTTTGTTCCTTCATCTTCACACTCTCCGTGAACAAGACAACATCGATTCGACTCAGCTGCTGCAGCAAAACGAGTTAGCCATCCCGACTTTTGCCAACTTGGTTCCTATAAACTCGTTGCCAGAAGCTGTAATATATAAGGAAAGGGAGTCATTTTTCATGAACTTTGCAAAAGGCCTCAAGAAAGCCAATGGCATTATAGTTAATTCATTTGAAGAACTAGAGTCTCATGCGGTTCACTCCTTTTTCTCTCATCCTGATCTAGCAGCTTTACCAATATATCCAGTGGGACCCATGTTAAACCCAAAGAAGCCTGAATCCAAGGGAAATCTTGATTATGATGATATCATCAAGTGGCTTGACGATCAACCTCCTTCCTCGGTAGTTTTCCTCTGTTTCGGAACTAGGGGTTCTTTCCATGACGATCAGATAAAGGAGATCGCACTTGCTATTGAGAATAGTGGGACCCGCTTTATATGGTCTGTCCGTAAACCTTCGCCGAAGGGCACCATGGTTGCACCCTCTGACTACCCTCTTTCAGATTTGAATTCGGTTTTACCCAAAGGGTTCTTAGATCGTACAATAGATATTGGAAAGATCATCAGTTGGGCCCCACAGACCGAAATACTAGCTCACCCAGCCACAGGAGGATTTGTCTCACATTGTGGATGGAATTCCACACTCGAAAGCATAAATTTTGGCGTGCCTATTGCCGCATGGCCGCTCTATGCTGAACAACCAAGTAATGCTTTTCAATTGGTGTATGAGCTGAAGATGGGTGTGGAGATTGCATTGGATTACAAGGTGGTGCTTAGCGGTGAGTCTAACTACCTTGTAACTGCTGATAAGATTGAGAGAGGAATAAGGAATGTGTTGGATAAGGATGGAGAGGTAAAGAAGAAAGTGAAAGAGATGAGCGAAAAAAGTAAGAAGACTCTGTTAGAAGGTGGATCTTCCTATATTTATGTAAGCCGGTTGATTGATTATATTGTAAATCAAGTATCAAATTAAATCATCCTAGTAAGCTAGTACAAGATTTCAGAAAAGCTAGAGGCTATTAGCTTAGTTATCAACATAAAATTGAAATTTTATAAATTTCAAAGCTTTCAGATAATGACCCATTACTGATACAGTTTGTAACTGTTGGTGATCAGATCTATTTTTGACTGTCAAAGATCAAAATTAGAAGCATTAGGTCAATTTTAGAGTGTCAAGAGGATTGGTTACTATCTTTTATGCTATTATACATCTGAATAATTACACATCTTTAATGCTATGACTACTGGTGACTAACACTTTATTATTTGTTTTTTCATAGCATATTATAATCCAAACATGCAACAAATAAAAAAAAAATATTATCTTGAAAGTTTAAAAACTGTTATATTTAACACAACTGTCAAAATTTCCAAACAGCTTGCCAACATCCATAGCATATCCAACAAACATGATCGAAATTGGAAGCTAGCAACTAGAGACCAATGAAGCCAAAATTATGCAATACAACCATTGCCACAAGCCATGCCCATAAAACCATCACTATTCCTATGTCCCTACACTCACATCCCTCTCAACCTCCACTACTGTAATAGAAACTCAAATACAATACTCACACAAAAAGTATTTTGATACAATTTTCACACTTATTACAATACTTTTCTTTTCATACGCTTTTTAATATAGGTTCTTGTTCTGATATATGTTCAATTAATCTGTTAGTTACGGATTACCTAACACAATTTTCAAGGGATTGATTGAGTATTTTATATGATTTGCAGTTGGAAAGTAAATCCTAACTTTTGCTAAACTAGAAAACCTCAAACATATATTATAAGAAGCTAGAACCATAAAATTGCACTCCGGAGGATATTATTGTAAAAAACTCAGGTTTACAAAAGTTCCAAAACAATCCAAAATATAATAGAAAAAGTGGTATTCTTCACTATATTGTCCTATGTAATACGCATGCTCACAAACCACATATTATGATTCATTGAATAATGAATAATTCCAACAATATAATAACTATTCAAACTGAATCCTTGCTTACCACATTATTTTTCAAAAGTCCACATGTAAGACCATAGTAAATAACTAATACCAAAAGCAAAGAAAATTAGCCAATAGCCCCACCATCCATTCATTCTTCCATAAATATAAAGACAAACATATCAATCTCACCTCACTTTCATTCCACATTTTCCATACCAGCCAGCAAAGCAATGACATCACATTCATTTCAATTTCAAACTTAGTTTAATTTCAAAGCATGTCTTTGGTTCTGCAGTGGGAAAAAAATTGAGTCTGAGTGAATTATTTCTGGCTAAAAGTGAATTGAAAGGTAAAGCAATATATGCTTTGATAAATTCTTGTAAAAGGGAGTTGAACTTTAGTTAATTTTAGGGTTAAAACCACGTTTAGAGCATAATCAATTCTGAAAATCATAATCAATTCTAATTGAGAGCACCCAAACATCACTTTCAAAATCAGTTCTACACATCATACTAATTAAACCTACTGAAATTGGGGGTTTCCTATTCCAATTCCTATATAAAAAAAACAGTAGTATCAAAGAACAAATCAAAACACGTAACTTACCCTGAATTATATTTATATTCTCTCTTCTTCAAGAAGTGATTATATATATAAATATTCTCTCTTCTTCAAGAAGTGATTATATATATATAATTTCAATCCCAGCAGAATCACAGAACAATTCAAAACACAGTAACTAACTTACAGTGAGTAATTGTATATCCTGTGCTCCAAGATGAAGAAAGTAGAAGTGGTGTTTATCCCTTTTCCCATTATGAGTCATATAGTTTCAACTCTCGAGTTCGCCAATCTTCTAATCAACCGTGACAACAGTCTCCGAATAACAGTCTTAGTAATGAAACTCCCGCTAGCCCCAGAAACCGATGTATATATTAAATCCCTTCCAATCACTGATTCAATCAGCATCATCAACCTTCCAGAATGTTCTCTTCCTCCAAATACTGCTCCCAGTTCCGCCATGGTTGCTCTCATAGAAGCTCAGAAACCAAACATCAAACAAGCCGTCTCCGACCTCGTCGCTGGAGAAGGAAAACATGGACACCTCACTGCCTTTGTTGTTGACATGTTCTGCACCAATATGATTGATATTGCCAAAGAATTTTCCATTCCTACGCTTGTTTTCTTCACTTCCGGTGTTGCTTCCCTTGGTTTGAATCTTCATCTTCACACTCTCCGTGAACGAGACAACGTCGGTGTGCCTCAGTTGCAAGAACTCACTGAGTTGGATATCCCAAGTTTCGCAAACTCGGTTCCGTTATACTCGTTTCCCAATTCTGTGGTAAGCAAGGAATGGGAATCGATGTTCATGAACTATGTAAGAGGTCTCAAGAACGTTGATGGTATTATTGTAAATTCATTTGAAGAGCTAGAATCCTATGCGGTTCACTCATTTTTCTCTCATCCTGATCTAGCTGCTTTACCAACAATATACCCGGTGGGGCCCATTTTAAACCCAGAGCCCAAATCCAAGGGTACCGTTGATTCGGATGATATCATCAAGTGGCTTGACGATCAGCCTCCCTCCTCAGTGGTTTTCATTTGTTTTGGGACCAGGGGTTCTTTTGATGAGGATCAGGCTAACGAGATCGCACATGCTATTGAGAATAGTGGAGCCCGCTTTGTGTGGTCTTTGCGTAAACCTCAACCGAAGGGTGTCATGAAAATGCCCTTGGACTATTCTAATTCAGATTTGGTTAAGTTTTTACCCGAAGGATTTTTAGATCGAACGAAAGAGACTGGAAGGATAATAGGGTGGGCTCCACAGACTCAAATACTAGCCCACCCAGCCACGGGAGGATTTGTTTCGCACTGTGGCTGGAATTCTATACTCGAGAGTATATATTTTGGTGTACCCATTGCCACATGGCCACTTTTTGCTGAACAACAAACTAATGCTTTTCAATTGGTGTGTGAGTTGAAGATAGCTGTGGAGATTGCATTAGATTATAAAGTGGAGTTAATGGGTGGACCTAACTATCTTTTAACTTCGGACAAGATTGAAAAAGGAATAAGAAATGTGTTGGATATGGATGGAGAGTTCAGAAAGAGAGTGAAAAAGTTGAGTGAGAAAAGTAGGAAGACGATGTTAGAAGGTGGATCTTCTTACACTCATTTAGGTCGTTTGATTGATTATATTATGAATCATGTATGAAATCAAATTATCCTTGTACCTACATAAAAAATATCAAAGATGTCCACATTTAGTATCTTAACAATGTCCAAACAGCTTGCCAACGTATTTAGCGTATCTAATAAACATGATCGAAATTAAAGGGTAGCAACCAAAGCAACTCAAGACCAATGAAACCAAAATTATGCAGCAAACCAAAACAATGTATAGATCCACAACTTCACATCTACAACTACTACAACAAGCCATAAAATCATTCCTTTTCCTATGTCCCTACACTCACATCCGTCTCAACCTCCACTACTGTAATAGAAACTCAAATACAATACTCATGAAAGCATTTTGATACAATTTTCACACTTATTGCAATACTTTCATTTTCATATGCTTTTTAAAATAGGTTCTTGTTCTGATATATGTTCAATTAATCTGTTAGTTTCAGATTCCTGACACGGCCTTTCAATTTTCAAGGGATTGAATATTTGATATAATTTGCAGTTGAAAAGTAAATCATGTCTTTCTATGACCTAAAAAACCTCAAACATATATTATATGTTTGAGTAGTCGATAGCAGAGGGCCAAAATCCCGCCTTACTGGCCGCTTTGCAGCGCCATTATAGTGGATTACAGCAGAAAAACCCGCAATATCGGTCAATATTTACTATTGCGGAGAGCCCAAATTTCAGTCATTGCGGATATTTGATAACACTGATATTATAATAAGCTTGAACCATAAAATTTCAGTCCAGCGGATATAATTGTAACAAAATCAGATCTACAAAAGCTCCAAAACAATCCAGAATATAATTTTTTTAAAAAAAGTGGTAGTCTTCACTATATTGTCCTATAATAGTTATCAAAATCACGATCTAAATCTTAGAATTTTACGATCTTACAGAAAATAATTGAGTAGAATCTTCCGATCTTAGTTACGATATTATATTTTACGATCTTACCATCCCTCCCGATCTTATGCAAGATCCCGATTTTGACAGCCTTCAATTCCTATGTAATAGGCATTCCCACAAACCACGTTCTTTGAATAATGACTAATTCCAACAATATAATAACTATTCAAATCCTTGTTTACCACATCATTTCTCAAAAGTCCACATGTAGGACCATAGTAAAGAACTAATACCAAAAAAAGCAAAGAAAAGTAGCCAATAGCCCCCACCATCCATTCTTTCTTCCATAAATATAAAGACAAACATATCAACCTCAGATTACTCTCATTCCATATTTTCCATACCACCCAGCAAAGCAATGACATCACTTATATTCCAATCTCAAACTCAGTCAAACTTTAAATTTAAATTAATGGACTAAATCACTACGCCTATCTGATTCTGTAGATATTCTAGAATATACTTTTTGCTTAACTCAGTTTAGTATATGCTGTAATTTCACCAATGTAATTGTCAATCTAAACATAAACTTAAACTAATTAATAATAAATGAAATTGGAGGCTTCCTATTCCAAATCCTATATAAAAGAACAGTAGTATCAAAGAACAATTCAAAACACAGTAACTAACTTACAGTGAATAACTGTACATCCTGTGCTTCAAGATGAAGAAAGCAGAAGTGGTGTTTATCCCTCTCCCCGTTCCGAGTCATATTGTTTCCACTCTCGAGTTCGCGAATCTTCTAATCAACCGCGAAAATCGTCTCCGAATAACAATCCTTCTCATGAAACTCCCACACTCCTCAGAAACAGATGTCTACACTAAATCCCTTCCAATCACCGACTCACTCAACATTATCAACCTTCCAGAATGTTCTCTTCCTCCAAACACCGCTCCACCTTCCGCCATGAATGCTCTCATAGAAGCTCAGAAACCAAACGTCAAACAAGCCGTCGCTAACCTCACTGCCGAAAGAGGAGAAACCGGAGTCCTCGCCGCCTTCGTTGTTGACATGTTCTGCACCAATATGATTGATGTTGCCAAAGAATTTTCAGTTCCGACGCTCGTTTTCTTCACTTCTGGCGCTGCTTCCCTTGGTTTGAATATTCATCTTCACACTCTCCGTGAACGAGACATCGTCGATGTGAATCGGTTGCAGGAACTCACTGAGTTGGAGATTCCGAGTTTCGAAAACTCGGTTCCTTTATACTCGTTTCCCGATTTTGTGGTAAGCAAGAAATGGGAAGCGTTTTTCATGGACTACTATGTAAGAGGACTCAAGAAAGCTGATGGTATTATAGTAAATTCATTTGAAGAGCTAGAATCCTATGCGGTTCACTCGTTTGCATCTCATCCTGATCTAGCTAGTTTAACAACTATATATCCAGTGGGACCCATATTAACCCTTGAGTCCATATCTGTGGATTCAAATGATATCATCAAGTGGCTTGACGATCAACCTCTTTCATCGGTAGTTTTTATTTGTTTTGGGACTAGGGGTTCTTTTGACGAGGATCAGGTTAACGAGATTGCACATGCTATTGAGAAAAGTGAGGCTCGCTTTGTATGGTCTCTGCGTAAACCTCAACCGAAGGGTGACATGGCAATGCCCTCAGACTATTCTATTTCAGATTTGGTTAAGCTTTTACCAGAAGGATTTTTAGATCGAACGAAGGAGATTGGAAGGGTAGTAGGGTGGGCTCCGCAGACTCAAATACTAGCCCACCCAGCTACGGGAGGATTTGTTTCGCACTGTGGCTGGAATTCTATACTCGAGAGTGTATATTTTGGTGTACCCATTGCCACATGGCCACTTTTTGCTGAACAACAAACTAATGCTTTTCAATTGGTGCGTGAGTTGAAGATGGCTGTGGAGATTGCATTAGATTATAAAGTGGAGTTAATGGGTGGACCTAACTATCTTTTAACTGCTGACAAGATTGAAAAAGGAATAAGAAATGTGTTGGATATTGATGGAGAGTTCAGAAAGAAAGTGAAAGAGATGAGTGAGAAAAGTAGGAAGACAATGTTAGAAGGTGGATCTTCTTACACTTATTTAGGTCGTTTGATTGATTATATTGTGAATCAAATATGAAATCAAATTATTCTTGTACCCACTTTCAAAAAAGATCAAAGATGTCGACATTTAATATCTTAACAATGTCATAAATAAGATTTTATTCAGAATGTGAGAATTCATAAAAAAAAATCATGGTAATGGTTTAATATTCAACATTAATCAATATTGTTTTTGTTTTGGCTTAAATGCAGTTCTAGTCTTCCTTCTTTAATTTTTTAAATTTATTTGTTCCCCTTTCAAAAAACAAGTCGCTTTGACATTTTTGCACATATGAAAAAAATATAATTATTATTGTATGAAAAAGACAAAGTACAAAAAAATTACCAAATTGTTCTTCATTAATTGGATGTGAAAGATAAATTTAAAGGATAGAAAGAGGAGAGATAATAAATGTGTTCTGGACTAGCCCAAGGACTCGCATGACCCAATCCACATCTACTCTCAGGGTGGCCCGATAGCTTTGGCTCAATCATCCAGAGGCAAAGGAAGCCCCTCTTCTCCTGCCCATTTGTCGAGGAAACTCCTCCTATGGACCGAGAACAACACATCCTCGTTGTCCTCGGCCAGACCTACCCCTGCGCCAACAACAAGGCATCCCCTCTACTCCCCCATCGGGGACAAATAGCCCTCTGCTCGCTGGACATCTCTACTGACTAGAGATATATCTCTGTCCGATCAACGACTAGTTTCGGGCAGCCTTCCAGGATTCCTAAACATACTTCTAGAATCCTGGGAGTCACGTGTTTTGGACTTGGATGCGCGATCCAGCTCAAAACGTGGGTCAATGGCCAAGCGTTGGGGCAATATAAAAACCCTCTCATTTGAGAGGGTCGGGTAACATATTTTTAAAACCCTAAAACACTAAAACGTTTTGTGCTCCTACTTACTTGATCATCGGAGTGCCTTGCAGGTACACCTCATCCTCTTTATCACCAATATTGTGCTTAGAGACGCTGACCCACCTTCTAGTTCTGATCAACCGGTAAGATCAAAATGTTTAAGAGTATATTTAGATAAATAACATTAATGATTCATTAATATTATAAAACCACTTATAAATTGGTATAATTTATGTTATCAAATCGACTTCTAATAAAAAAACAGAGGAAATATAAGTTAACAAGGTTTTTTCTTATCATTTTTGTGTAGAATTTAGTCAAAAGGTTTAATAACTTTTCTGCCATTAAAAACTAATGAAAAATTGACACACATGCACATAGAGAAGCAAAGTGTCAGCAAGACATCTCTTTTTTTGTGCGGACTATTTCTGAAAACTGTCATAATAAAATTGATGTAAATGCATGGCGTTTTAAATAGAATTTCGGTGTAACATTGTTGAATTTAATCTTTTCGATAATGAAAGAGCATTCTCTTTTATAACTAGAGTTATTTGTTGATTTAATTGATTATAAGCACACTAATGAGTGCTTTGATGAATTCAATGCATGTTTTCCCTCATTGTTTGACTATATTGATATTTATATTTGTGACAATTGTTGTGATATATTGGATTGAACTCCAGTATCTCGACAAGGATAACTTCTTGGTTTGACTGAGTTTAAGAATGTTGTCAAAATCGGTTCACACGGTGATGTCGAAGTCCTGCATACTGTAGTCGATAATGCTAGGTTTGTTAGCATGTCAAATTGGGCTTGTTTGTTTAGCTTAGTTGTTTAACTTAGCTTGTAGCCTAAGTTAGTCTAGTAGTCTATAAATAGTCTAGTTCTCTCAAGTTGTTGAGAGATATTGATTGTTGTTGTTCACTTGTAATCTTTGAATCCTTATTGAGTAAGTGAATAGTAAAATAGTTATAATCTATCTTGAAGCTTTAACAAATGTCAACAAGAAGTCTCTAGTCATAAGTTATCTTTAGAGGATCTTGTGACAAATGTACAAGTACTTCATGTCTATTCAAGAAAGTAACCTTCTCAGAAGAGTTATTGTGTGTTAAGAGAGCAGAGAAAGACATATTCACATCTAACTAAGAGAGTCAAAATAATGAACATATGAATATGATCAGCAGATCAACAGAACAACGAAACACAACAAATGAATATCATCTGTACAGAAGAAGAAGAAGAAGAAGAAGAGAAAAAGAATGATGAATCCATTCTTATACACTTGGAAGCTACTCAACTTATATCATGCTCCAAGTATAATACCTTTATGAATCTGCTTAACCAAGAAGCACGCAATTTAACACAGAGGTTTACAACAGATTCCCTTGACAAGACAATCTGGAGTCTCTAGCATTTATGCTTGAGCATAAGTCTCTTTCAGTTTGATTGAGCAAAAAATCCTGAAATGAGGTTTAGGCAAGGAAGTCTCTTATCTAAGGACTTGAGTAGAAGTCCTGAACATGTAGTTTGGGCAAGGAAGTCTTGATCAGATTGATTAAGCATATGTCTTAAATAATTGGTTTAGGCAAGGATGTCATGATTAGGTAGATTAAGCAGAAGTCCTGGACAATATGTTTGGGCAAGGAATTTTTAATTAGGTAGATCAAGAAGAAGTCATGGACAATATGTTTGGGCAGTAAGTCTCTTGTTTGAGGGTTTGAGCAGAAAGTCCTGAACTATAGGTTTAGGCAAAGAAGTCTTTTGACTGCATGCTTGAGTAATGAAGTCTCTTTTTAGTTTGATTAAGCAAATATAATCAGAAAGATTATAGTGAACATCCCATGTGCTGCAAGGGGACTGGACTACTCTCACTTTGGGAGGAGCAACAATATATTGCATGTGTCTTTATTTACTTCTGCATGCAATTATTTTGTTGTGTATCGAACATTGAAGTCAGACTCTGATCTGACTTAGTTCTTCTTGATACAGAATATGATACCATCTACTTATTTCAGAATCAAAATTCGAAAAGAAGTAAGCTTTGGTATACAAAATTCAACCTCCCTTCTTGTGTATATTTTTCTCACCTTCAGTTGGTATCAGAGTCTAACTGTGCATAACACTTAACAGTGGTACAGTCAAGAGATACAATGAGAAAAACTATACAACACATTCTTCAGTCTTCTATGCATATTCATATCTATTGACAAAAGATAGAAACTACATAAGCTGAAGAAACATGATATGGAGAAAGTCAAACTAATGATATGCAAAGTGTACACACAAGTATATGACTTGAAAAGAATCCATGAATAATCATCTAGAGAAATTTCAGTCAACTGTCTTCAGGTCAAGAAACTTTTTTCTTCTTTAAGTCATTTGCTTTGTGAGTATAAAAGGATTTTTAATTTTGTAAGACTGACTTGTGGGGTAAGTGTACTTACTAAAGAAATCAAGGAACCTTTATCTATATTAAGTCAATTTCTTTGTGAGTATGAAAAGATTTTTAATCTTTAAGGCGGACTTGTGGAGCAAGTGTTATTGTTGAAGATATCAATGTTCAATCTTGATTTGCTTGTTGAGATAACTGAAGAAAGCAAGATTGAATAAAAAAAGGAAGGGAAAACTCCTGCATCGTGACTCAAACTGTTTGCAAAATGTTATGCAAATAGTTTCTCATGTTTAAAAGAAAATTTAGACAGGGAAACCGAAGGAGTCAATCTTGCACTAAGGACTCACATTCTGAAACTAGGTAAGAGTCTGGCTCAGATGAAGATAAGAATGTAATTCTGTTGCTCAATTTAGAAAGGTGTCTGATGAACCTTTGAGTATGCACGAGACATCTTTTCAAATACTCTTTGTACTAAGTTTTAATAGGATCAAATCTTGCTTCCATGGAAAAGCAAGATCAAAGAAGAAGAGCTTAGTTTATCAGCTGTTGAAAGTAGCATGATTCTAAATCCGTCATAATCAATGACAGGTAAGTCAAAAGGTTTTAATCAAAATAAAAGATGAGATTTCAAAGTCAGTAGTTTCGGAAAAGATAAACATTGTGATCTTTTGGTCTCATGGTGAAAGGAATTCAGAACCTAAAGATCTCTAAGTCAAAAGGTTGTAAGGAAACCTAAACCAAAGAGTTCTAGATCCATATGCAGAAACTAAGGTAAATGACAAAACAGTTGTCATGATCCCTGAAGGAAAGTTGAACCTTCCATTCTTTGATTCAGAGTGATCTTCTATCTCATGGAGACTATCATCAAATAGTGTCTTACAAACAAACAGTTGTCGTCTAACTCAGTCTGCAAACACTATAAAATCTTAAAAGGATTGTGATAATAAGGAAGAAATGTCATTGCTTTATGCTTATACTTAGACATTGCACAAACAATGGCCAAGTGCAATTTTGACTATTCACAGCTCGTCAAGTCTGTAACCATTGGTCTCTATCTTATTCAAAAATAAGATCATTAGAAGAATGATCTTAAGTCAACTGGGGACTTTTCTGAAAAGTTCTGCTCAATCAAAGCTTTGAATGATAAACATTAGATTCTAAAACTCTGTCAAAAGCCGAATCTGATGAACCTTCTGCTAAAATCAATAAAGCTTTTAAACTCCACAACATGTACTTTAAAGAGCATGTCTCCATCTGAAGATGAACATGATTATGGAAGATCTAGAAGATTGAATTTTTTAATTATTGCTCAAATTCATACTAGACATAAAATTAGATGAAGAAAGTAGCATTTTTCTTAAAATATATTTTCTCTGTCTTGATATAAGTACCAATTTGACAAAAAATTATCTTTAAATATAAACAATTTTTTTTAAATTATTAAATACATTTACTTATTTATTTTCAACAAACCTCTAATTAATACTCTAAATATCTTTGAATACGACTAAAAATCATAAGAAATGGAAAGATTACCTATCAATTATTTTTAAAAAGAATGAAATAAATAAAAAGTATTTATATCTAGACACAAGAAGAATAAAGGGTTCCCACTTGCGCTTTATTTTGGAGCAAGTGGAAGAGGAAGGATTAGTGTGCCCTACTACTAAGAAGAAGCGAGTAGTTGCATGATTAACACGTGCATTTTTTTTGTACAACCAATTGAGTATAATTTCCGGCAAACTCCCACTATGATGAATTAGGCACAAACAGCTCAATTGCTATGTGTGAACTAAATATCACAGGTCATCCTCCAATTGAATATACTCTATAGGGACACATGCATTTAAACATGTTTGTATAGTACTAGCAAAGTTTTAAAAAACCATAAGTTATCACAAAAACGGCGGCGACAAAACGGTATGAGAATTCACACTGCAACAACTACAATCAGTATCACAACACCTGTACTGATCGAAATCGCGAAAGTCTTTATGCGAACGTAAAGCCGTGACAATTATTTAAAACCTTGAGTACTAGTATATATATTGTCCCTTAGAAGGGAATTAGAAGTATACCTTATTAACTAATGAATATGAAAAATAAGCCAATAATCCTTTTGGTTCCTTATCCTGCACAGGGACATGTTAATCCCATGCAAAATCTAGCCTCATCTTTTTTAGCTCAAGGATTTGAAACTTTGATAATCCTCCCTCAACATGTTCATAAGAAGATTAATGTTGATGATGATAATGGTAAGATTGTTAAGTGTGTTGGTTTAGAAGATGGGATTGAAGAGGAAACAACAACACCTGATTTCTTTGCCATTGAGTCATCCATGGAGAACACAATGCCAAAACATTTGGAAGAGTTTCTTCAAAATAATGAAAGGCTAGGTGAAGTGTGTTTGATGGTTGTTGATTTGTTGGCATCTTGGGCCATACAAGTGGGTGAGAAGTTTGGGATCACTACTGTTGGGTTTTGGCCAGCCATGCTTGCATCTTATCTTTTGATTGCAGCCATACCTCAGATGCTTAGGACTGGATTGATATCTGATACAGGTTTGTTTTCTCCTCTAACATCAAATCTTTCTTCCATAACCCCAGATATTGGTCTAGTGGTGAAAACTTGAGACCTGAGAGTGTGTTGTTTCGAATCACGTTAGGTGCTAACAATCACTTTGTTGGATTAGTCCATATAGAGCGTAACACTGTCTTTAAATGGACATCTGCTAGTAGACGGTGAGATTGATCCTCTTAGCTTAGTCGGCCTCAAGGCCGAATATCAAGAAAAAAGCTTGTCCTTCCATATTGTATTAGTTGAATTTAGTTCGTAAACTATCAATCACATTTCATTTCTTTTTGGTGCAGTTTAATAGTTCGGTTTAGTTTTTGATTATTTTTTTTCAACAGTCATAATTATAAGTTAATGACAACAGTTGTTATGTATATATTTGCAGGACTTCCACAACATGAAGGAAATATTACCTTTGTACCTACATTGCCCTTAGTTTCAACCAATGATTTACCATGGCTTATAGGAACAACTGATGCAAGAAGAGCAAGATTTAAGTTTTGGATGAGAACTTTAGAAAGATCAAAAGACCTTAAATGGATCTTAGTGAATTCCTTTCCCTTTGAAACCAAAGTTAAGCAGCAAAATGTACTATTTATAGGCCCTATTTGCAGGCCTCAAGAGTTCACCAAAACTCTAAGTTTTTGGGAAGAAGATTTGACTTGTTTGAAGTGGCTAACAAATCAAAAGGCTAATTCAGTTGTTTATATCTCATTTGGAAGTTTGTTCAATCCAATAGGAGAATCCAGTTTGAAGAAACTAGCACTAGCTCTTGAGGCTACAATGAGGCCTTTCATTTGGGTCTTGAAGTCCACTTGGCACCAATGGTTACCAATTGGGTTTTCGGAGAGAGTTTTCAAGCAAGGGAAAGGCATGGTTGTTTCTTGGGCACCACAAACAAAGATCTTAAAACATGTTTCAGTTGGTTGTTTTATCACACATTGCGGTTGGAATTCTACGTTGGAGGCTTTACAGTTTCGAAAAAAGTTGTTGTGCTACCCTTTGGCCGGAGACCAGTTTCTGAACTGTGCGTATATTGTTGAGGTATGGAGAGTTGGTTTAAGATTGAATGGGCTTGGTTTAAAGGATGTTGAAGAAGGAGTTGAAAAGGTGATGGAAGATAAGGAAATGAGTAACCGATTAGATACGTTATATGAAAGGTTCATGGAAATACATGCATGTGATAATAGGAGTGGACATTTTCTTTTGAAAGAAATGCTTAAGAAAGCTTCTATAATTCATGAAAATTCTTGTTAAATCATCATTCATGATTTTCCACCATTAATAATTATATTACGTTGTATGATACTTGAGGGTTGCCGCACCGGGGGAGAATCCTGGGATAGCGTCTGGAGGTGCCGCTATTAATAATTCTGGTCATCGAATAGTTGTTAATTGTGGTTTGATCAAGGGAGAGACTAGGCTCTATAATTCCTAGAGGTTTGTTATTATTGTGTTGGTTATTTCCTTTGAATTGGAAGTTACCAATATTGCTGTGTCTGTGTCTATAATAATTTCTATTGCATTAAGACATTTCTATGTAACTGCTATTGCATACAGCAGTTACCAAGTAAGTGTTACTCTAGTTGCAAACTTCTGAGACAATCTTCTTTTAAGGGATTAAGATTTTGAGATGATTTACACTTCAAAACTAATTTCTAAGCCATTTATGAATTTCATTTTACATATATAGAAAACAAAACATATATTATAAGAAGCTAGAACCATAAGATTGAACTATATAGGATATTATTGTAAACAATTCAAAAGGTAGCCTTACACAGCATTGTCATTTTCATATTCATTCTCATAGGCATGCCCACAAACCACATATTATGAATGAAGTATTAATAACCTCAACAAGATATAGATAATAACCATTAAGTTTTACAAATCCTTCTTCACCACATAAATTTTCATGGTCCATATACACATCATAACAACAAGCATCAAATAGCCAATTAGCTCCCATCATCCATTTTACAAACATTTCAATTAAACCTCACTTTCATGATCTCATACAAGTTAACAATGTAATATAATGATAGATGATACTAATTCTCTATACTAATTAATCTTATTGAAATTTGGTGTTTGTTCCTAGTCATGTTCCTATATACTACTATAAATAACATGTATATCAAAGAAACAGTTCACAACAAAGTATCTCTCACATAAAACAAGTGTATAGTATATATAACCTGTGCTCCGAGATGAAGAAAGCAGACGTGGTTTTTATCCCTTCTCCTGGTGTGGGCCATTTAGTTTCAACCCTCGAGTTCGCAAAGCTTCTAATCAACCGTGATAACCGTCTCAGAATAACCATCCTGGTGATGAATTTCCCAAACACCTCAGAAGCTGATGTGTACACTAAATCCCTTCCCATATCAGATTCACTGCGCGTCATCAACCTTCCAGAATGTTCTCTTCCACCAACCTCCAATATAACTTCCTCCATGACAGCTCTCATCCAAGCTCAAAAACCAAACGTCAAACAAGCAGTCACTAACCTCACTACTGAACTAGGCGAAAACGGAGTCCTAGCTGCTTTCGTTGTTGACATGTTCTGCACCACCATGATTGATGTTGCCAAGGAATTCTCCGTCCCTATGCTAGTCTTCTACACTTCAGGTGCTGCTTTCCTTGGTTTAGCGCTTCATCTTCATACTCTCCATGAACGAGACAACGTAGATTCGGATCAGTTGCTGCAACTCACTGAGTTGACTGTCCCGAGTTTCGCTAACTCTGTTCCTTCAAAACCGTTACCTACTGCTGCTCTACGTAAGGACACAGAGTTGTTTTTTATGAGCTATGCGAATGGCCTCAAGAACGCTGATGGCATTATAGTAAATTCGATTGAAGAGCTAGAATCCTATGCAGTTCAATCGTTTTTATCTCATCCTAGTTTATTCAATTTACCTATATATCCGGTTGGACCAATATTAAACCCTGAACCCAAAACCACGGGTACAATTGATTCTGTTGATGTCATCAGATGGCTTGATGATCAACCTCTTTCCTCAGTAGTTTTCCTCTGCTTCGGGAGTAGAGGTTCTTTCGACGAGGATCAGGTTAAGGAGATCGCGCTTGCTATTGAGAATAGTGGTGCCCGTTTTGTATGGTCTCTCCGTAAACCACCATCGAGGCAATGTCTAGCTCAAACTGAAAACGTTTGGCCGCGTTGTCTAGGTTATAGATACGCTTCAAGTAGTTCCACATTTCTTGGGCAGTGGAAAAAGATCGCAAATTATTAATCATGTGAGGATCAATAGTACCGAGAATCCAAGTGATAATCTGAGCATCTTCTATTTCCCATGCATCTAAGTCAGTTGTCTCTAACGGTGCCAAAGAGACATCGTCCAAGTGACTCCATAATCCTTTCCCTTTAACATACATCCGAAACTGAAATTCCCAAACAAGATAATTCTTTCCGGTAAAACGAACACAAATATGATCTATCTCTTCTTCGAAAGCCATAATATCAGAGATGACTTAAGAACAATTTTGTTAACGTAACAATTTTGTTAACGTGAAACAAAAAACACCAACGGAACACTGAAGAAAATACTTGCCGACACCAAATCAACACCCCAATTCAGGATACTCGCCGACACCAAGTCAAAACCCTAATTCAGAATACTTGCCGACACCGAGTCAAAACCCTAATTCAGAATACTTGCCGACACCGATACGATAACACGATCAAAGCAAACACGATTTGTAAGCACCCGAGATTAGAATCGCAATCTTGGAAGAGATTACCGAGAACCGAGATGATTTCAATTACCGAGAAACGAGATCTACCGAGACGATTTCAAGAGCGACCCAGTGGGGTGACGCTGAATAAGGCCAAGATTAACCTAAAACTCACAGGTTTGATCGAAAACCTACTGATACCATGTCAATAATTCTTGCCTTGATACTTTTCTCATTATTATTTCTCGTATATATAAAGGTTACAGGGCTATATCGGTAATTACACTAAATAATTACATTTAAACTAATTCCTATTCACACGAAGGGCACAATGGCTCCGCCTTCTGATTACTCTCTGACTTGGATTTGGTTTTACCCGAAGGCTTTTTAGATAGGACGAGAGAGACTGGAATGGTAATTGGATGGGCCCCGCAAGCTCAAATACTTGCTCACCAAGCCATAGGAGGATTCGTTTCACATTGTGGTTGGAATTCAACTCTGAAGAGTATATATTTTGGTGTGCCTATTGCTACGTGGCCGCTCTATGCTGAACAACAAAGTAATGCTTTTGAATTGGTGTGTGAATTGAAAATGGGTGTGGAGATTGTGTTGGATTATAGGGTGGAGGATAATAGCAGGCCTAACTATTTTGTAACTGCTGATAAAATTGAGAGAGGAATAAGGAGTGTGTTGGATAAGGATGGAGAGTTCAGAAAGAAAGTGAAAGAGATGAGTGAAAAGAGTAGGAAGACTTTGTTACAGGGAGGATCTTCTTACATTTATTTAAGCCGTTTGGTTGAATATATTGTGAATCAAATGTCAAATTAAATTATCCTTTTTGATTTTGACTCTGTTTGATGTACTCAACTTTTTTCATGGAAGCAAAGTCCTTAATACTTTTTCATTTGTGATGTTTTATTTATACCATTCTAACAAATAAGTTATGGTGTATTTGTCGGTGCTGCTTGCCTACTAGTACTCGCTCGGGGAAAACTGTCCAATAGAGGTTGGGCCTGCACACTGCAGATAACCGTGGCCGCCGTAATATAGAAATTGCATTGTTATTCTGCGGCTTCTTGTTGAAGGCCACTCCGCAAAATTCACTGTGTTAATATAGAGCAACAGATTTACCTGTAGCTATGAGTTGGGTGTATCATTTCCAACTCGGTAATGTGGATTTTGAACTTGACTCAAAAAAGTTGTTGATTATTTCCATAGCAATAGTAAGAATGACAGTAACTGAATTTGGTGCTATTATATGTGATTGTGGTTGCTTATTCCCTTCCTTTCTACAAACTCGTGTAAAATTTAATTTACGATAAGCCAATCAAGTAGCTCATGTTCTTGCTTGATCAGCCACATATGTAACTAGTTTCAAATTTGTGCTTCATACTTGGATTGGATCACAGTACACGCATTTTCTTTAACAGTTCTAGCAGTACACACACTTGACAGAGGCATCAATATTGTTGAAATTGTGTCTGACATTCTGCAGCTTCTTGACGAAGACGATTAGACATAATTCGTTGTGTTAACAAAGAGAAGCCTCTATATAACTTTCATGACTACTACAACCAAGCTAATGAAATTTTGTCTAAATTTTGTGCCAAAGTAAGTGTTGTTCTAGTTGCAGACTCCTGAGACAATATGTTAGTAGGCCTCCGATCAAGTTTGTTTATACTATGCCGTAAAGCCAAAAGCCCAAGTAATTACACTCAATTTATGTTATTAAGTATGTTTTAAATAGAATAAGGATATGACAATTAGTAGTCATCGGAATTATTAATCTCAGATAGCAAAGCAGAGTTGCTGATCCCAAAAATGGGATAGCAGATAACAGAATAATTTTTTGGACTAATTATATGAATAACCAATATATTTAATGTAGATTAAATAACTTTTTGGACTAATTATATGAGTAATCTACGTATATTGATCCCAGAATCAATATATTTTAAAAGAAAGGAAAGAAAAACAATGATATGAAAGAAAAAACAACTTGAAAACGAATAAAAATACAATGAATAGAGAAGAATAGGACAGAGAACAAAATAGAAAAGCAGAAAAAAGAAGTAGAGAAGAAGAAGAATAGAGAGAAGCTTGAAGCAGTTGAGGCAGGGGAAGAGTATGGGCAAGAGAAGCAGCAAGCAAAAGAAACACAATGGAGAAAGAAAATGCGAATGAGAGAAGAGAAAACACGAACGACTATAATAAATTTTCCAATTTTAAATTTTTTTAAGGGTTAAAAGGTCTTTTCTCATTCCAAAAAAGCCTTAAAAGCAGAAAAACCGCTTCAGGGCGGGAAGCGCTCCGCTCCCGCAACCCCCTATCCCAACTTTCCCGGCCGCTATCTAAAACTTCTGAGACAATCTTCTTTTAAGAGGTTAAGATTTTGAGATGATTTGCATTTCAAAACTAAATTCTAAGCCATTTATGAATTTCATTTTACATAACTAGAAAACAAAACATATATTATAAGAAGCTAGAACCATAAGATTGAACTAGAGAGGATATTATTGTAAGCAATTCTAAAGGTTTGCTTGTGTTTGGTCGATTTGGAAAGGTCGGAACGATATGGTGTTCAGGAACAAAAATACCTCAGTCGAAGAGCGACTTGAATCAATTCAAGTTTTGTCCTGGAATTGGTTAAAGTGTAAGTCACGTGGTTTTATTTATCCTCTTGTTAATTGGATATTAAAACCAACTGAATGCTTATACGGCTGATGGTATTCAGAGAATAGGCCAGAACAATTTCAGATTTCCAATCTGTTCGACTTGGAGGAGTGCGGCGAAGAAGTTCTAAATTTAGCTATAGTTTTTGTTAGTTATGGTACAGTTTGGTGCGAGTTCTTGTCAACAACTTAGGTAGGTGATGTTGGTTTTTTGCTAATCAGTTTTGTTAAATCCTTGCTGTTTTGTCTAGCAGTAGGATTCTTTTGTTTTCAGGGGTGTCTGTAGCATAGGAGTTTGGCTTGGGATGGTAATGTGTAGTTAAGGTAAACATTTGGGTGGCTTTGTAGCATAGGAGTTTGGCTTGGGATGGTAATGTGTAGTTCAGGTAGGTAAAGATTTGGGTGGCTTTGTAGCATAGGAGTTTGGCTTGGGATGGTAATGAGTAGTTCAGGTAAAGATTTGGGTGGCTTTGGATTGATGTTAGAGACATGTCATTTGTTGGCATTTCTTATGCCTTTGCCTTTTTGTTTAATATAATTTTATTGGCTTTTCAAAAAAAAAAAAAATTGCCTGCACTGTCATTTTCTTAGGTATTCCCACACACCACATATTATGAGTTATTAAATATAACTCCAACAATATATAGACAATAACCATTCAATTTTACAAATTCTTCTTCACCATATAAAGTTCCATGGTCCATATATACATGATAACAGTAAACACTAAATAGCCAAAAATCCCCCACCATTCATTTTACAAGCATTTCAACCTCACTTTCATTATCACAATCTCACCTCACTTTCATTATCACATACCAGTATTAATGTAGAAAATACAGGTGATTAAATGTGATAATATACTGTATATGATTATGTATCTCACATATATAAATGATAGATGATACTAATTCTATACACTAATTAATCCTATTCCTGTTCATATATACTACTACAAAATAACAAAGTCACTCACATAAAATAAGTGCATAGTATAAAATGTGCTCCAAGATGAAGAAAGCAGACGTGGTTTTTATCCCTTATCCTGACGTAGGCCATATAGTTTCAACTCTCGAGTTCGCGAAGCTTCTAATTAACCGTGATAACCGTCTCCGAATAACCATCCTGGTGATGAATTTCCCACACACCTCAGAAACTGAAGTCTACACTAAATCCCTTCCCATCTCCGATTCACTCAACGTTATCAACCTTCCAGAATGTTCTCTTCCTCCAAACATTGCTCCAACTTCCTCCACGACTGCTCTCCTCGAAGCTCAAAAATCAAACGTCAAACAAGCCGTCACTAACCTCACTACTGAACGAGGCGAAAATGGAGTCCTTGCTGCTTTCGTTGTTGACATGTTCTGCACCACTATGATTGATGTAGCTAAAGAATTCTCCGTCCCTACACTTGTCTTCTACACTTCCGGTGTTGCTTTCCTTGGTTTGATGCTTCATCTTCATACTCTCCGTGAACGAGACAATGTAGATTCGGATAAGTTGCTGCAACTCACTGAGTTGTCTGTCCCAAGTTTTGCTAACTCGGTTCCTTCCAAATCTTTGCCAACTATTGTGCTACAAAAAGAATGGGAGTCGTTTATTATGAACTATGAGAAAGGCCTGAAGAATGCTGATGGCATTATAGTAAATTCATTTGAAGAGCTTGAATCCTATGCGGTTCACTCGTTTGCATCCCATCCTGATTTTGTTGGTTTGCCGATATATCCGGTTGGACCCATATTAAACCCTGAACCCAAAACCAAGGGTACAGTTGATTCTAATGATATCAACAAATGGCTTGATGATCAACCTCCTTCCTCTGTAGTTTTCCTCTGCTTCGGGAGCAGGGGTTCTTTCGATGAGGATCAGGTTAAGGAGATTGCACTTGCTATTGAGAATAGTGGGGCCCGCTTCGTATGGTCTCTCCGTAAACCGCCATCGAAGGGCACTATGGCTTCGCCTTCTGATTACCCTCTTTCTGACTTGGATTCGGTTTTACCCGAAGGCTTTTTAGATCGGACCAAAGAGATTGGAATGGTAATTGGATGGGCTCCACAAGCTCAGATACTTGCTCACCAAGCCATAGGAGGATTCGTTTCACATTGTGGTTGGAATTCAACTCTGGAGAGTATATACTTTGGTGTGCCCATAGCCACCTGGCCGCTCTATGCTGAACAACAGGCAAATGCTTTTGAATTGGTGTGTGAATTGAAAATGGGCGTGGAGATTGTGTTGGATTATAGGGTGGAGGAGGTTTATAGCGGACATAGCTATTTTGTTGCTGCTGATAAAATTGAGAGAGGAATAAGGAGTGTGTTGGATAAGGATGGAGAGGTAAGAAAGAAAGTGAAAGAGATGAGTGAAAAGAGTAGGAAGACTCTTTTAGAGGGAGGATCTTCCTACATTTACTTAGGTCGTTTGATTGATTATATTGTGAATCAAGTATAAATTGAATTATCCTTTTTTATTTTGAATGTGTTTGATGTACTCAACATGTTTTTGAATGGAAGCAATGTCCTTAATATATTTTCATTTTAAATGTTTTATTATACCATTCTAACATTTAAGTTATGGTGTATTTGTCGGTGCTGCTTGCCTACTAGTACTCGCTCGGGGAGAACTGTCCAACAGAGGTTGGGCCTGCACACTGCAGATAACTGTGGCTGCAGTAATATAGAAACTGCATTGTTATTCTGCAGTTTCTTGATGAAGACCACTCCGCAAAATTCACTATGTTAATATATAGCAAAATTTGTGCTTAATACTTAAAAAAATTTAGTTCATTTTATGACTTAATTTTCTGATTATATTTGGAAAATAACACTGTATCTTGGTCTCATGACAGTCTCAGTTTCTCATCCAAGCTTCATCATGTAACAATTTTTTAGGATTATTACGGGACTTCTAACTATCATCTATACTCCCAAAGTAATTCAAAACAAGATATAAGACTAAAGTAATACAAAACAGAAAAATTCTCAAACCCAAAAGGCCAAAACCAAGTACTATTAATGTTGAAAATTAAACTCATATCCCATGACTTTGTTGCAAATGGGTTCTAGAATAATTTAATCTGATACCTGATTCATGATATAATCAATCAAATTGCCTAAATAAGTGTAAGAAGATCCTCCTTCTAACAAAGTCTTCTTACTCTTTTCACTCATTTCTTTCACTTTTTTCCTTACCTCTCCATTTTTATCCAACACACTCTTTATTCCTCTCTCAATCTTATCTGCTCTTAAAAGATAGCTATGCTCACCATTTAACTCCACCCTATAATCCAATGCAATCTCGACAGCTATTTTTAGCTCACTCACCAATTCAAAAGCATTTGTTTGTTGTTCGGCACAAAGAGGCCATGTAGCAATCGGCACACCAAAATATATGCTCTCGAGTATCGAATTCCAACCACAATGCGAAACAAATCCTCCTGTGGCTTGGTGGGCAAGTATTTGAGACTGTGGAGCCCAACCAACGACCTTTCCAATTTCAGCCGTCCGATCTAAAAATCCATTAGGTAAAAGTGAATCCAAATCAGAAAGTGGATAATCTGAGGGCGCGGGTATAAAGCCTTTCGATGAGGGCTTACGAAGAGACCAAATGAAACGAACTCCACTATTCTCAATAGCATGTGCTATCTCCTGAATTTGGTCTGCATAGAAAGAACCCCTAGTCCCGAAGCAGAGGAAAACTACTGAGGAAGGAGGTTGATCATCTAACCATATGATGATATCGTCTGAATCAGCAGTGCTCTTTGTTTTCGGCTCAGGGTTTAATAATGGTCCGACCGGATATATAGTTGGTAAGCCTGCTAGATCAGGATGAGAGAAAAAGGAGTGAACCACATGTGATTCAAGCTCTTCAAATGAATTTACTATAATTCCATTTGGTTTCTTAAGACCTCCTACATAGCTCATAAAAAACGACTCCCGTTCTTTTTGTAGCATAGAACTAGGAAACGAGTTTATAGGAACCGAGTTGACAAAACTCGGAACGGCTAACTCGTTCTTCTGCAGTAACTGAGTCGAATCAAAGTTGTCTCGTTCAAAAAGAGTGTGAAGATGAAGCATCAAACCAAGGGAAGCAACACCGGAAGTGAAGAAGACAAACGAAGGGACTGAAAATTCTTTAGCAACATCAATCATGGTGGTGCAGGACATGTCAACGATGAAGGCAGCGAGAGGTCCATGTTGTTGTTCTTGGGCAGTGAGGTTAGAGACGGCTTGTTTGACGTTTGGTTTTTGAGAATCGATGAGAGCCATCATGGCGGAAGCTCGATCGGTGTTTGGAGGAAGAGAAGTTTCTGGAAGGTTGATGACATGGAGTGAATCGGAGATGGGAAGGGAATCAATGTATGACTCAGCTTCTGAGTTGTTTGGGAGTTTCATAACTAAAACGTTTAATCGGAAACGGTTATCACGGTTGATTAAAAGCTTGGCGAACTCAAGGGTGGAAACTAAATGGCTCAAACTAGAAGAAGGGATAAACACCACTTGTGCTTTCTTCATCATGGATATACTCATATACACTGAGTTTGTGAGATACTGTGATAGTTCTTTGATATTCCTGTGATTTTTATTTTATATATTCGAATAGCAATAGTGTAGAAAATTAGGAGGATAATTGGTGTTTGTTTGTTTGTTGTATTTTAATAACAAAAAGTAAACGGATTCATGTGCGTGATGTCATGGCTTTGCTGGATGGGTTGACCACGTTGTGGATTGAAATGTTTTTGTCTTCCTATCTTAGGAGAAAGAAATAATAGATGGTGGGATGCGTACATGTTTGTCTATTGCTAATTTTTCTACTGAGAAAAAATTTGGGATTTGATTCTTTAGTTTTTAATTACTATGAATATTGTTTTTGAGACATTGTTAAATTTTAAGTGAGAGTTGAATTAAAAAAAAATAGTGATGAGAAATGGTATTGGTTTATGGCTATTTGTTGGATCATAATAAATAACTACAAAAGGTTCTGTAATTTGATTACTGCAAGTATGTGTTTTGTAAGTTTTGGTTTTGTATCTTGGAAAAAGTTCCTCCATTTCTCTCACTTTCTCCTATTCTATTCAGTTATTCAATTATTATGGTATTTGTAGTTGATTTGTTAGTAGTATTAGTTAGTATGTGATTGCAATTTGATTACTGATATTTTAATTGTGATTGCAATTTGACTCTGAAATTCTCTTGGTCGGACGCGACGGTTATACCTGGAGGCAGTGGTTTGCTTGGCGACAGCTTGGTGAAGACGGCCAGAATCCTCTTTTCTTATAAAAGGTTGATCTCTTCTCTAATGGCCTTGTCATTCCCTTCTATTTGTAAAAGGGAATTGAAAAGAGGAAAGGAAAAAATGAATGTTGGACAATAACTTTACTCTTGCATGTGAAATGCTAAGTAAGACAGTGAAAAGGAGGAGCTTGCATGTGAAATGCTAAGTAAGACAGTGAAAAGGAGGAGCCTGAAAGGTGTCTTGAGGGGGAAGGGCAAGGTCAAGCTAGACTCACAAGAGTTTGATGTTACGGTGAACGGGGAAGAGAGCATGGCTGGTTAGCAACTTAAACTAGTGGCCAAACACCAGTTCAACACTGATGGTTTGCAAGCCTGGATGAGCTCTTCCAGTCTCGCAAATGGCTTATGGTAAAAGTGTGGTGCCAAGCCGATGTCATTTCATTCATAACGATCATGATAAATCAACGATACATGGGACAACAGTTGTCATGGCTACTATTCCTAAAAAAATAGACAATAGTTATTGGCCGTTATAGCCCTTACACCTAGATGGAAGGATAACAACATTAATGGATATAAATAAGGTAAATAGTCATAAACAAATGAGGGACTGGAGCTAGAGATAAAAGGCCCAGAGGTAGGACACGGAGAAGGATTTGAGACCGAAACACATCTAATAGGCTCTACTTATTTTGTAATTAGTAGAGTTACATGTTGATGTGTAAATTTTTCAAGTACAAGAACAATTAAAATGAACAAGTGAATCATTCATCTGTTCTATCTATAGATTCCAAAAGGTAAAAAATAAAACCTTTTAGTCAGGAGTTTTGTAGGCCTTCTAACCAAAGTATATTAGAGAAAGTGATTAATCCTTCTTACAATTATTAATGTTGACAAGTAATCCAATAACTCTCAGACTTTTGGATATTGGTACTAAGACAATTTAACTTCACACCTGATTCATAATATAATCTATTAAATTACCTAAATAAATGTAGGAAGATCCGTCCTTTAACAAAGTCTTCTTACTCTTTTTGCTCATCTCTTTCACATTTTTTCTTACCGCTCCATCTTTATCCAACACACTCTTTATTCCTCTCTCAATCTTTTCCGCAGTTACAACATAGTTATGCTCACCATTAAATCCCACCCGATAGTCCAATGCTATCTCCACACCCAACTTCAGCTCACACACCAATTCAAAAGCATTTGTCTGTTGTTCTGCAAAAAGAGGCCACGCCGCAATAGGCACACCAAAATACATGCTCTCTAGTATGGAATTCCAGCCACAATGCGAAACAAATCCTCCAATGGCACGGTGGGCAAGTATTTGAGCCTGTGAGGTCCAACCAACAACCTTTCCAATTTCAGTCGTGCAATCTAAGAATCCTTCGGGTAAAAGCGAAACCAACTCTGACAGTGGATAATCAGAAGGCGCCGGCATAGTGCCTTTTGGTGAAGGTTTACGTAGAGACCAAATGAAACGTACTCCACTATTCTCAATAGCATGTGCTATCTCCTGGATTTGGTTTTCATAAAAAGAACCCCTAGTCCCGAAGCAGAGGAAAACTACCGAAGAAGGAGGTTGATCATCGAGCCATTTGATGATATCATCTGAATCAACACTGCTCTTTGTTTTGGGCTCAGGATTTAATAAGGGCCCAACCGGATATATAGGTAAAGCTGCTAGATCAGTATGAGAGAAAAAGGATTGAACCGCATGTGATTCAAGCTCTTCAAATGAATTTACTATAATACCATCTGGTTTCTTGAGGCCTCCTCCATAGCTCTTAAAAAACGACTCCCATTCCTTGTGAAGAATAAAACTAGGCAACGTGTTTACAGGAACCATGTTGGCAAAACTCGGAACTGCTAACTCGTTCTTCTGCTGTAACTGTGTCACATCGAAATTATCTTGTTCTAACAGAGTGTGAAGATGAAGAATCAAACCAAGTGAAGCAACGCCGGAAGTGAAGAACATGAGCCCAGGGACGGAAAATTCTTTAGCAACATCAATCATGGTGGTGCAGAACATGTCAACGATAAAGGCAGCAAGGGGTCCATGTTGTTCTTCTTCGGCAGTGAGGTTAGAGACGGCTTGTTTAACATGTGGTTTTTGAGATTCGACGAGAGTGGTCATGGCGGAAGCTCGATCAGTGTTTGGAGGAAGAGAACATTCTGGAAGGTTGATGACTTGGAGTGAATCGGAGATGGGAAGGGATTTAGTGTAGACATCTGTATCTGTGGTGTGTGGGAATTTCATAACTAAAACGGTTATTCGGAGACGGTTATTGCGGTTGATTAGAAGCTTCGCGAACTCGAGAGTTGAAACTAAATGGCTCATACCAGGAAAAGGGATAAACACAACTTGTGCTTTCTTCATCTTGGGTATACGCTTACTCAGTATGAGAGTATGAGTAGTAGTGTTTTGAGTTGTATTTGATATTCCTCTGATTTTTATTTATATATGAATAATAGTGTAAAAAATTAGGATGAAACTTGTGTTAGTTAAACCTCCTTGTCGGAAGTACAACCCAAATTAGTGGAATTACAAGGATCCTTCGGCGCCACTAGATTTAGCAAAGACTGCTTTTAATGAAATATTATAAGTGTATACTTTTCAGGATATTTCCAAGAAGAATACTTCCAAGAAGTAAAAGTAAGGATTTATCATGTGAGGAATGATGTCATGGCTTTGCTGGATGGATTGGGATGACCATTTTGTGGAGTGAAAGTGAAGTGAGTGCATGCATGGAAATTGTTTATATTTAGTCTCTGAAAATTTGGAGGTATTGTTCTCATTTTAAAAATATTTTGGCCCTAATTAAAAAACATAAAAAAAAAAATCGTATTTTATTAAAAATATAAATAATTTTTAAAATTAAAAAAATTATGTATAAATATTTAAAATGAAATTAATGCATTCAAGTATGATTTTTATATATTTTTTTATATAGAGTTCTTCTTTTATAAGAGTATGAGGTCGGACGAGAAGTTTCGTACACATTTTGGATTGTATTTTTATGATTGGGGTAAGGTTCGGAATGGAACCAAGCACTGGGATGATTAGGATAGCAGAGATAGTATTAGGACCAGTTGATGCCTATGTCAGGATATTCAACCATCCATAACATCTAAGGATAGCCAAATGTCATTCACCAGTTATGGAATTATGATTTGTTCGTTACAACGTTCTTCCATAAAATCATGGAACATTACGACCTTCATCAATGATGGGCGGCTATAACTGTCGTTCTACTAATAACTGTCAAAATACTACCTGTGGTCATTAAAAATAATTATGTGAATCTCTTGGAATTCAGACAAAAGGAGAATAACAATATAAATATGAGGCAAAAGCAAGGAAATAGGGAGTGAGCAATATACGTGTAAAAGAATCAAGGAACCAAAAAATGGTGGTTATTCCTTCATCCTTCCTAAAGATAATGAGTCTCACTAAAACTTTAAACATTTGTGGTTCTTCCTAACCAACATTAAGAGAACTAACCAATTGATGTTTTTTTAGAAAGAATATTTGGCTTCCACTGTGGGGCTCGTTAAAACTTTCCTGGACCACACAAACCATACCTATCAAACATCCATTTTTCCAAGGCCACACATGGTTCCCAATCAATAACAGTGTGACGATCAATTAATTTGATCAAAAAGTAAATTCCGCTCTGATCATGATCTCCTCTAGTATCTATTGGCAACGATACATTCCACTTCAAATGATTAACAGTGCCATAAGGAATGATCATCCGCTACTAGAACAATAATCTAAGCTGAAACACGAAGCAAACTTGTGACAGATGCACCTCTCACCTTAACCAAATCAGAATTAGAATTGTAGCAATTCCAAATCTCGTTAAATAAAAAATAGTTCTCTTAGGGCGATCTACTTGTTGACAAAACTAGGTCGCCGGATCAAATAACGTCAAAAACCCGACACCGATCTGGCTACAACCGATATTCCCATGTTCATATGTTACCACACAACCACCAGAATCCGTGATCGAGATATGTTTCGAATCGTCAAAGTTCCATAGTCATCGCATCATAGTCTTTCTCCCTAAGAAACACCGTCACAAATTACCCAAACGTGTTCGAGTAGCATAATCGATCTGCATCGATTGGGAACGCTGATAAATTAGGGAATGCGCCTTCTAAGTTAGGTGACCTTCACCCGGTCATTTAGCCTAACGCCTGTTGAACCTACAAAAGAGCTTATTAATTACCTCTTGTTAGTTGGTCCAGAGGTCACTGGTTCTGGACTTGATATGGCGGATTACGGTCCGATCCCCCACATTTGCAGTAAGGATAAATAGAGTAATAATGTAGTACCAGAGCCCCTAAAGCAAGAAGGATCATAGTTGTTAACCGGTCTCTTTACTATGAGTGTGCAAGGATAATGAGCTTGATGTGATTGCGCTTGAATGAAAAAGGGTAAAACGAGACATAGGAAATAGGTTGAGCCATGATAACATGATTCAGATTGATTTGCATAGGAAGGGAGATTTCGACCGTAAAAGCGGAGACTTGTGTCATTACGATATTCTTAGTATCGTCCTTTAGTACCTATCGACTAAACAAAAGCTTAGCAGACATGTTTGATAAGAATTTTTGTTTTGAATATGTTTCAAACCCGAGTTTTAAATGCTAATGAGTTGGTTGATTGCTTGAGGACAAGCAATTGTCTAAGTATGGGGGAGTTTGATAACTTGAAAACGTATCACATTTTACGACTTGATTCACATGTTATCAATGTTTTATTTCGCATAGTTATCATGTTTTATTAATGTTTCTATTGTGTTTCAGGTACTTTGCGTGTTCGAGAAGAAACGCGCATCGGAAATGGAAACGAGCATAAAGAACAAAGAAAATGCAGAAAAATTGAAGATATGCTGAGACGGTGGTCGCTGTCAGAGGAATGGTGGTCGCCATTTTGCTCGGAGACAGAATTTGAGAGAAATAGAAGCTGACCCATTCTTCCCCTACTTTCCTTATTTTTCTCAACTATATGGCACACGATTTTTGTATTGGCTTTACACTGTAACACTATATATATGACTAGGATATTAGTGAGATGATATCTTGGAATGTATTAGCAAAGCGCTGACGAATTGTAGACGCAAATTGTACACTGAGATCAAGTGTTTTCATCTATTCAGTTTTTCCCAAGTTTCTTTAATTGCATATTCTTTAAGTATTAAGTATTATTGTATGCTCTTCATCTCTACTTCCATATATTTTTCCTTAGTTATATTCATGTTTAAAATTAATTCTACGAAAACCATGTCCGGCTAAATATGTTAGAGCCCGGTATGTGAAGATCTTCGTTTCGACAGGACTCGGTTATTTTGTTGGCTTGTTAGATGTTATTAAATTATGTTTTGGTTTTAGTTTTTAATATTAATTTAGGTAACCTTGTCACGAGAGTGAGAGTTTACTTACCATGATTTCGTCACGAGAGTGAGAAATCTATTAAAGTTCGAACCGACACTACGAGAGCGTGGGGGTCGAACCAGATAGTAAAAACTAGGCTTCAATCCTAAAGAGAGCGAGAACGCTTTAAGTATCGATTAGGACTTAATTTGTTTTCAAAATGCGATCCTTAATTAGAATGCGATCCTCAAAATGCGATCCTCCACCGTCTAATCTAGCATGTTATGTGGGGAGTCATCCGATCATATTCAACTACAGGGGTCATTTGGAGGGTTAGGATTAACCTCCTACAACTCAGGGAAGCTCCACATATCAATCTGTCCTACTTGCGAAAGATCTTGATTAAACCTTTGTTCCTTTTTCACAAGCCTCTTCATCGAGCATGTTCTCTTTTAAAGATTTCAGTGACGATTTAAATGTTCGAAGGGGAAGAGAGAATGATAGATGGTGGGATGCATACATGTTTGTCCATTGCTAAAAGTATGATGTCAAGTCGATGTCATTTCATTCATACTTCATATGTAACGATCATGATAAATCAACTATACATGGGACAACAGTCAAATGATCGTTATGGCTACTATTCCTAAAAAAATAGACAATAGTTATTGGCCGTTACGGCCGTTACACCTAGAAGGAGAGACAACAACATTATTGTATATAAATAAGGTAAATAGTCATAAACAAATGGGAGAGTGGAGCGAGAGATAAAAGGCCGAGAGGTAGGACATGAAGAAGGATTTGTGACCGAAACACATAATATGCTCTACCTATTTTGTATTTAGCATAGTTATATGTTGATGTGTAAATTTTTCAAGTACAAGAACAATTAAAATGAACAAGTGAATCATTCATCTGTTCTATCTATAGATGCAAAAAGTTCAAAAATAAAACCTCTTAGTCAAGAATTTTGTAAGTCTGCTAACCAAAGTATATTAGAGAAAGTGATCAATCCTTATTACAATTATTACTATTGATAAGTAATCCAATAACTCTTGAATTTTTGGATATGGGTACTAAGACAATTTAATTTCACACTTGATTTATAATATAATCAATTAAATTACCTAAATAAATGTAGGAAGATCCGTCCTTTAACAAAGTCTTCTTACTCTTTTCGCTCATCTCTTTCACATTTTTTCTTACTGCTCCATCTTTATCCAACACACTCTTTATTCCTCTCTCAATCTTTTCTGCAGTTACAACATAGTTATGCTCACCATTAAATGCCACCCGATAGTCCAATGCAATCGCCACACCCAACTTCAGCTCACACACCAATTCAAAAGCATTTGTCTGTTGTTCTGCAAAAAGAGGCCACGCCGCAATAGGCACACCAAAATACATGCTCTCTAGTATGGAATTCCAGCCACAATGCGAAACAAATCCTCCAATGGCATGGTGAGCAAGTATTTGAGCCTGTGAGGTCCAACCAACGACCTTTCCAATTTCAGTCGTGCGATCTAAGAATCCTTCTGGTAAGAGCGTAACCAAATCTGAAAGTGGATAATCAGAAGGCGCGGGCATAGTGCCTT
Organism: Vicia villosa; assembly: GCF_029867415.1. Taxonomy (NCBI): domain Eukaryota; kingdom Viridiplantae; phylum Streptophyta; class Magnoliopsida; order Fabales; family Fabaceae; genus Vicia; species Vicia villosa. The sequence continues at coordinate 92,883,660 of NC_081186.1, read as the reverse complement.
TTAGTGAAGGTTTACGTAGAGACCAAATGAAACGTACTCCACTATTCTCAATAGCATGTGCTATCTCCTGGATTTGGTTTTCATAAAAAGAACCCCTAGTCCCGAAGCAGAGGAAAACTACCGAAGAAGGAGGTTGATCATCAAGCCATTTAATGATATCATCTGAATCAACACTGCTCTTTGTTTTGGGCTCAGGATTTAATAAGGGCCCAACCGGATATATAGGTAAAGCTGCTAGATCAGTATGAGAGAAAAAGGATTGAACCGCATGTGATTCAAGCTCTTCAAATGAATTTACTATAATACCATCTGGTTTCTTGAGGCCTCCTACATAGCTCTTAAAAAACGACTCCCATTCTTTGTGAAGAATAAAACTAGGCAACGAGTTTACAGGAACCAAGTTGGCAAAACTCGGAACTGCTAACTCGTTCTTCTGCTGTAACTGTGCCGCATCAAAATTGTCTTTTTCTAACAGAGTGTGAAGATGAAGCATTAGACCAAGGGAAGCAACGCCGGAAGTGAAGAAGATGAGGGCAGGGACGGAAAATTCTTTAGCAACATCAATCATGGTGGTGCAGAACATGTCAACAACGACAGCGGCTAGGGGTCCGTGTTGTTCTTCTTCAGTAATAAGGTTAGAGACAGCTTGTTTAAGGTATGGTTTTTGAGCTTCGAGAAAAGCTGTCATGGCGGAAGCTCGATCCATGTTTGGAGGAAGAGAAGTTTCTGGAAGTTTGATGATGTGAAGAGAATCGGAGATGGAAAGGGAATCAATTATGTAGACATCAGCTTCAGAGGTGTTTGGGGATTTCATAAGTAAAACGGTTATTCGGAGACGGTTATCTCGGTTGATTAAAAGCTTGGCGAACTCAAGGGTGGAAACTAGATGACTCAGACCAGAAGAAGGGATAAACACAACTTGTGCTTTCTTCATCATGGATATGGATATACAGTTACTCAGTATGAGAGTATGAGTAGTAGTGTTTTGAGTTGTATTTGATATTCCTCTGATTCTTATTTATATAGGAATAATAGTGTAGAAAATTTGGATGAATCTTGTGTTACTTAAACCTCCTTGTCGGAAGTACAACCCAAATTAGTGGAATTACAACGAGCCTTCGGTGCCACCAGATTTAGCAAAAGACTACTTTTAATGAAATATTGTATGCGTACAATTTTCAGGATATTTCCAAGAAGAATACTTCCAAGAAGTAAAAGTAAGGATTTATCATGTGAGGAATGATGTCATGGCTTTGCTGGATGGGATGACCACTTTGTGGAGTGAAAATGAAGTGAGATTATTTATATGTTTTGTATCTTGGGAAAAAGAAACGATAGATGGAGGGATGCGTGATGCATGGAAACTGTTTATATATAGTCTCTGGAAATTTGGAGATATTGTTCCAATTATAAAAATATTTTGGCCCTAATAAATTTTTTTTCGTATTTTCTTAAAATTACAAATAACATTTAAAATAAAAAAAATTATGTATAAATATTTAAAATAAAATTAATGCATTCCTGTATGATTTATATATATATATATATATATATATATATATATATATATATATATATATATATATATATATATATATATATATATATATATATTTTTATAGAGTTTTTCTTTTATAAGAGTATGAGGTCGGACGACAAGTTTCGTACACATTTCGAATTTTATTCTTATGATCGGATTAAGGTTTAGAATCGTTAAACCAAGCATCGAGAAGATTAGGATAGCCGAGATAGGTATTAGGACCGGTCGATGCCTATGTCGGGATGGTCACCCATCCGTAACAACTAAGGATGCAAAAGTCATTCACCGGTTATGAAATTATGATTTCTCCGTTACGACGTTCTTTCATAAAATCATGAAACATTACGACCTTCATCAATGATCGACGTCTATAAGTGCCCGCTGTAATGGTGAACGGAAAGAGCATTTGGCTCGTACCCAGATTAAACTAGTGGCCAAACACCAATTCGACATTAATGAGTTGTAAGTATGGATCACTTCGTCTTGTCTCATAATGGGCTTAAACTAAAAGCGTGATGGCAAGCTGATGTCATTTCATCCATAGCACATGAGTAACGTTCATGATAAATTAGGAATACATGAGACAATTGTTAAATGATCATTATTGATGTTATTCCTTAACATGGAGACAATAGTTAATTGTCGTTATAGTCATTGAGCTTAAAAGGATGGTCAACAACATTAATGGACATAAATAAGGTAAACTATCATAAACATATGGGAGAGTGGAACGAGAGATTAAACGTCAAGAGTTAGGACGTGAAGAAGGATTCAAACAAATACACCATGCTTTATTGATTCCGCAATTTATAGAGTTACATACTGTTATGTATATTTTTCAAGTACAATAACAATTCAAATGCACAAGTGAATCATTCATATGTTCTACTCATAGAGGAAAAATGTTTAATTTCAAGCGTGATTCATAATATAATCAATTAAATTACCTAAACAAGAGTAGGAAGACCCTCCCTCTAACAAGGTCTTTTTACTTTTTTCGCTCATCTTTTTCACTTTCTTCCTTACCTCTCCATCCTTATCCAAGACACTCTTTATTCCTCTCTCAATCTTTTCTGCAGTTACAACATAATTATGCGCACCATTAAATTCTACCCGATAGTCCAATGCAATCTCCACACCCAACTTCAACTCACATACCAACTCAAAAGCATTTGCCTGTTGTTCCGCATAAAGAGGCCAAGCCGCAATAGGCACACCAAGATACATGCTCTCCAATATAGAATTCCATCCACAATGCGAAACAAATCCTCCGATAGCTTGGTGGGCAAGTATTTGAGCTTGTGGAGCCCAACCAACGACCTTTCCAAATTCAGCCGTCCTATCTAAAAATCCTTCGGGTAAAAGTGAAATCAAATCTGAAAGTGGATAATCAGAGGGTGCGGACATAAAACCTTCTGGTGAGGGTTTGCGTAGAGACCACACGAAACGAACTCCACTATTCTCAATAGCATGTGCTATCTCTTGGATTTGATCTGCATAGAAAGCACCTCTTGTCCCAAAGCATAGGAAAACTACCGAGGAATGAGGTTGATCATCAAGCCATTTGATGATATCGTCTGAATCAACTATACTCTTTGTTTTGGGCTCAGGGTTTAATAAGGGTCCGACCGGATATATAGTTGGTAAGCCTGCTAGATCAGGATGAGAGAAAAAGGAGTGGACCGCATGTGATTCAAGCTCTTCAAATGAATTTACTATAATGCCATTTGTCTTCTTGAGGCCTCCTACAAAGCTCATAAAAAACGACTCAAATCCCTTGTCTAGCATAAAACTAGGCAGCGAGTTTACAGGAACTGAGTTGGCAAAACAAGGAACTGCTAACTCATTTTGCTTCTGTAACTGAGTGGAATCGAAGTTATCTCGCTCAAACAGAGTGTGAAGATGAAGCATTAGACCAAGAGAAGCAACACCGGCAGTGTAGAATATGAGCGCAGGGACGGAAAAGTCTTTAGCAACATCAATCATGGTGGTGCAGAACATGTCAACAACGACGGCAGCCAGGGGTCCATGTTGTTGTTCTTCAGCAGTGAGGTTGGAGACTGCTTGTTTAACGTATGGTTTTTGAGCTTCGAGGAGAGCGGTCATGGCGGAAGCCGGATCCGTGCTGGGAGGAAGAGAGCTTTCTGGAAGGTTGATAAGGTGAAGAGAATCAGGGATGGTAAGGGAATCTATGTATGACTCACCCTCTGAGGTGTTTGGGAGTTTCATAAGTAAAACGGTTATTCGGAGACGGTTATCACGGTTGATTAGAAGGTTGGCAAACTCAAGGGTGGAAACTAGATGGCTCAAACCAGAAGAAGGGATAAACACAACTTGTGCTTTCTTCATCTTGGAGGTACTATGTTTGAATTGTTTTCTGATAATCCTGTGATTTTTATTTATACAGGAATAGGAATAGTATAGAATAGAAAATTAGGATGATAATTGGTGTTTGTTGTATGTCCTTGTTAGAAATACAATTCTTCGAGGATATTTCCAAGAAGGAAAACTGGAAAAGTAAAAGGAAACATTAGGTGAGTGATGTCATGGCTTTGCTGGATGGGATGACCATGTTGTGGATTGAAGTTACATGGTGGGATGCATGGCAATTGCCGAGTTATATATATTTTTTGTTGGTATTGTGTAATAAAAAATAAATTTTGTGCTAAAATCTTTAGGCTATTACTAGTTACTTGAATTCGTGAGAGAAACTGAAGTTTTCATTTTGCATTTATACTCTTCACTAAGTTATCATATGAAAACATCAATGTAACCTTATTAGTGAAAGTTATGGATTGCTTCATCAATGAGACAGAGGAATGAGAAATTCAAAAGTTCTTCATTAACAAGATGAAGAAGGATCACATGGAAAAGCGATAATTTTTTAAGAAGAAATAATTTTATAATTGAAGAAATATTTTTGGAATATAATCTCAGTAAAAAAGAATAAATTACATAATTATTGCCTCTCGATTTTGAGAACTACAAAGAAAATTGAGTTTGATTTAAGAAATAATCAAGGGTAAAAGGTAATATTTATCTAGCTGTTTATGCTTTTACCACCTCTTTGAAAGATGTGTTATCATCATAAAAATGAGAAGAATACGAATCTATGTGCTTGCAAGTACAATTGTATGCAATTGTTGTTTAATCGTGTTGGTTTTGATAATGATAACTCTTTATGTCAAACAATATTCATTGAAGTCTTTACTCATCAAAAATCAAAATGATTAAACGGCGTTCAGTGAAATCTTTGATGAATCTAAGCAACAAACTCTGATGACGTCATTCGATCTTGAAAATATCTCAAGCCTCATAAATTACAAGATTCAAAGTTCCATATGAAGTGCTAAGTGTATGATAATCTAGCAAAGAGACTTGAAGCTTTAGAGTCGTGAAAGAGATAAAATGTGAAAGTTTGTTTGGTCATACAGTGATCAGTTTATTGTAAAAGGTACTCAACTATTGAAAAAATTATTCAACACCCCCATTGTAAGTGATCTAAGGCAGTTATACACACATACACAAAAAAAAAACTCTTAAAATCTCTCTTTATTGTTCAAAATCTCTTAAAAACCTATCAAGGCTTGTGTGAGATTGATTAAAAAGTATTTTTAATTAATTAGAATTTTTTTATACTGTCAAATCTATTAAGGACATGGTTTAATCAATTAGAGTAAGGTAAATGAATTCTTAATCGATTAGAAACACTTTTAATCGATTAAAGTAGTTTAGGATTTTCTATTTTGGATTAGGGTTGTTGTCTTTTGGAGTGCCTTAATCGATTAAGCCTATGTTTGAGATTTGTGAAAAGTCATAGTGTAACTGTGCGTTAGGTGGAGGCTACAAATAGTTGCTTCAGAAAATTACTGTAAAAAAAAGTCTAAATGCGAGGTGGCGGTGGATCACTGCTTTGTCAAACACACACTATATAGTGATTTAATTTGATCCATAAATTATTATTTTTTTAACCAAATTATTTCCTATATAATTGAGACATCTGCTCATTCCATAACACCATATTTTTGAAAAGAATCATTTCTCTCATGCTTTCAACTATTCTCTCTTCTTCTTTCTATTTATTTTTCACTAAATATCCATCTATGGCCTTAAACAAACTAATAGGAAATGGTAAGAGAAACTCACCTCATTTATTCACAAACACAATTACAACCAAATCACTTCTAATCATTCCTTATTCATAGAGAAAACCACTCATTCATTCACTTTATTATTTGTGTCAATAGATGAAATAGATGAGATCCAAGTAGTAATTCTTTTGGTAAGTGTAGATTTTTGGCTTTGAATCAGTAACTTCAATACTAAGAAAGCATTTGAATTTGTCTAAATTGTTGATTTTAAAGTAATCATGGAGAAAGGCAAAGTAGTATCCCCCAATAGCTAAATCAGTTTCTCAAAAATCCCACCATCATTCACCATAAAGTTGGCCCATAACAAGTGCATAATTAATCAATTCAACAATATAGAAAAAAAGTGAATAACCAAGCCTTTAGTCAAAGTGCATATCAGTTAACAGTAAGGTTTTGGGCTGCTGCTAAATGATCTATTTTCTTTAGGAAGGTGTTATCTGAGGGAGTTAAAGTTACTTAATATTGCAATTCCAAACAATCCATAAAGACAAAAACAAGTGGTAGCCTGCACTGAATATTTCAGTTTTCAACCATATATAAACACTAAATATCTCTTCAAAAATCATACCAATTCAACCTACAGAAATTGGCTGTTTGCTTTCCAATTCCTATATCCTATCTATATCAAACAACAATTCAGCCAACAGAAACTCAAATATGAAAAAAACACAGGTGGTGCTTATCCCTTCACCCTTTGTAGGTCATATAGTCTCAACCCTCGAGTTCGCAAAACTTCTAATCAACCGTGACAACCGTCTCCGAATAACCGTCTTGATTATGAAATTTCCACTCGCCACAGAAACCGATCTCTATACTAAATCCCTTCCCATCACAGATTCACTCAGCATCATCAACCTTCCAGAATGTTCTCTTTCTCCAAACTCCGATCCAACTTACTCCATGTCCGCTCTCCTCGAAGCTCAAAAACCAAACGTCAAACAAGCCGTCTCTAATCTAACCACCGTAGAACAAAAACACGGACACCTTGCTGCTTTCGTTGTGGACATGTTCTGCACCACCATGATCGATGTTGCTAAAGAATTCTCTGTCCCTACGATAGTCTTCTTCACTTCTGGTGTTGCTTTCCTTGGTTTGAATCTTCATATTCACACTCTCTTTGAAAGAGACAGCTTCGACTCGACTCAATTGCTGCAACTCAATGAGTTGGCTGTCCTGAGTTTCGCCAACTTGGTTCCTATTGCTACGTGGCCGCTCTTTGCTGAACAACAAACAAATGCTTTTGAATTGGTGTGCGAGTTGAAGATAGGTGTGGAGATTGTGTTAGACTATAGTGTGCAGTTTAATGAGTCCTAACTATTTTGTAACTGCTGATAAGATTGAGAGAGGAATAAGGAATGTGTTGGATAAGGATGGAGAAGTAAGGAAGAAAGTGAAAGAGATTAGTGAAAAAAGTAGGACAGCTTTGTTAAAGGGTGGATCTTCCTACGCTTATTTAGGTCGTTTGGTTGATTATATTATGAATCAGGTTTGAAGTTAAATTATCCTAGCACTCAGTTGCAGTGTTCTACTGATGATAATCTAGTATGCTATTGAAACTTTCAAAAATGGAACTTAGAAACATTAGGTTAATCTTAGATTGTTATCCTAGAGTTGGGCTAGTTTGTAAATTTTGATTTTGTACTCAAGTTCTGCTGCTTTTCAATTGAAGTTTTTTGAATACAAGAGAAACAATATTAGTAAAGTTGACTCTGCTTCTTCTAGTCCTGATGTTTCTCACCTGATGATGTATGATTATTAGATTGAAATCCTCCTTACTTCAGAGGTTTTGATTAACTTATCAACCTATATAACTATGTACATTTGTGATGAGGTGGAGAAATTTCATTTAGAGGACTGTTTCTAAAATTAAGAAATTTCAACCATATTATGAAGCTTATGCCTCTAGTCTGCTTACAAATTTACAACATACAAATAAATAGTATTTGACAAAAACAAAAGTTCATCTTTAACTAATAAGCTAGCTTTCATTGCTGCAGTACACATATATAAATAAAAACTTCTTAGAAATATTATTTTGGTGCTAGTCATATTATCTTGGCCCTTAGACTTAGAAACAATGCTTGTTAGATTAGTTGTGGACTTGTTGTTGGTTAGATGTTAGGATCTAGTGTTACTTGAAGGCTAAGTGGTTTGTGTATGTGAAGTTGCTGAATTTTAATTGTGTATATATGCAGGCACGGGCAAGTTGCGTATTGAATGTGGTACTGTCTTGAAATGTCAAAATGTGTTTGAATTGGATTGGATTTGCTGCAGGGTTATGATACACGCATTTGATCAAAATGTTGAACTGAGTTTGTATGATGTAGCAGGCTGAGCAGGAATGTAGTTTGCTTTTGTTTCGGTATGTTGCTTTGAGTTTACGAATGACTAATGTTGCGTATGTCTTGAATGTCATCGGGACGAGATAATATTTCAACATCTCTCACTAGATTCTGTTTATCTGCCACTAACAAATTTTTTGTCTCAGTATCAATGCAGACATAGCTCCCCAAAACTTCGACAACAGAGGCAACATCGATGACCGTTGATGCAGCTTTAAAGGCTTCCAAAAGGCTCCTCTTCCATGTGGGTGGATATGTCTTATATTTGGCACTATTATGTTACATGATATCAAACTGCCTTGGCACACGACTACTGCATTTGGGATTGGTATTATGTGAACTTGTTCTGGTAAGTTTTTCTTGGTGAATATAACCATACTGTTCCAAACCCACTACATGAGTAGCTCCTTGATATGATTTTGTGTTTCAATTATGCAGGTTTGGAAATTGGAGATAACATGGTACAACTGGGAGAAAAAGCATAAAGGTGAAGAGGTTTAGGAAGTCAATGGAAGTCTTGGTCAAAAGTCAAAGGGTAACAGTTGACCAAAAAGTCAACTAATGAAAAATGTATTTTTTTTCGTGTAATTTTCTTTGTACATGCAATGAATCGGACATGGATTTCAAATTGTATTTTGCATTGGCTTTTGAATGTAACTTGTAATGCTTTGGCTTGTAATGACTTATTTCTTCAAATGATGACTTTCCATTTTCCCTCCACCTTTTGAATTCAAAACTTGAATTTTCAAATTCTCAAATTCTATCACTCTTGAACCAAGTAGCATTAGAATAAGATGAAAATTACAAAGTGGTTTAAAGATGACTTTGGTGAAAAAGTCAACCTTTTAAGGTTGACTTTGACCAAAAGTCAAAGCTCTTGTCAAAGCCCCTTAATCTTATCAATGATCCAAGATACACCGTCTTCACCTCAAATTCTTGAATAAGACCCAAAGCCAATGACTTGTAATCCAAGAAATCGGGTGATCCAATACTTCAAATGATAGTAAGATCAGGCATGTACATTTCAGGTCTTGCAAAAACTCATAATCCAAACAAAAACTCATAATCCAAGCATTGAATGAAAGAATTATGTCTTTCAATGAAAAGTGTTAATGTGCATAAGGTATATTCTCATGCACGGTGCATAAATACCTAAATATTATTTATATTACTCAAAATATTATATTTATTACTCAAAATAATATACAAATTACTCAAAATAGTATAAATATTACTTAGAACAATGAATATATTACTCAAAATAGTTAAATTCGATATTACTCAGAATGGTGTAAATATCACTCATAATAGTGAACTCATTACTCACAATTAATAATTAATCATAATTAATAGATGTGTACAAATAATGTATATATTATTCATGGACTATGATATCATTACTCGTTTCTAACTAAAAGGGGTGTTTGCGGTGCGGTTTGGTTAGGTTTTGAGTATAAAAGTCATCCTAACCGCGAGATAAAAATGCATGCGGTTCGGTTTGGTTCGGTTAATTTTTAAAAAGTCATCCAAACCAAACCAAACCAAACCAATGCGGTTAGGATCGGTTCGGTGGACTGCGGTTTACACCATAAAATAAAAATATACTGAAATAAAAAATAATAATTCATTCATCCATGCATATATTACATATATTATAGTACCATTAAAAAGAAGTTTTTCATACTAATTACACCAAAATAATTCATTCTTCCATACATGTATTTTACACCAAAATTACTACCATATAAGTGTATCATGTATTTTACAATACCATACTATGTATTTTACATATACTACATACTAAATTGCTAATATAACTTCAGTTATTCATACTACATACTATATACAGTTTTTCATACCAATAAACTACATACTAACTAATAAACTACATACTAAATATACAAGTATTAGATAACTTCAGTTCTAAATATTAATACAACATTACAACTTCAGGACTAAATATTATCAGTACTACATATACACCAAATGCTTCTCTAGAATGAGTGAGAGAGAAATCAGAGAATGAAGTTGAAATGTTGAATAGGAAGGAAGAATGAAGGAATAGTGAGTCACGTGACGTGACGTGAGTGTACAATATTGCAATTTGATTGGAAATATAATAAATTAATTATAGAAATTCAAAAATTTAGTTAAATATGCGGTTTGGTTCGGTTTGGTTCGGTTTTGTGAAATGAAAACCGCAAACCGAACCGAACCGTGCGGTTTGGTCCAAAAATCATCCAAAACCATCCAAACCAAACGCGGTTTTTGCGGTTTTCGGTTTGGATTGGTTCGGTTTCCGATTTTCCTTTCGGATTGGTTCGGATACGATCACCCCTAGAATGAAAGAATTATGTCTTTCAATGAAAAGTGTTAATGTGCATAAGGTATATTCTCATGCACGGTGCATAAATACCTAAATATTATTTATATTACTCAAAATATTATATTTATTACTCAAAATAATATACAAATTACTCAAAATAGTATAAATATTACTTAGAACAATGAATATATTACTCAAAATAGTTAAATTCGATATTACTCAGAATGGTGTAAATATCACTCATAATAGTGTACTCATTACTCACAATTAATAATTAATCATAATTAATAGATGTGTACAAATAATGTATATATTATTCATGGACTATGATATTATTACTCGTTTCTAACTAAAATGTTACTCAAAACAATTTAAATATTACTCGTACGAGACTTATGCACTGTGCATAAGAATATACCTTATGCAAATAAACCTGAGCCTCTTTCAACTATTCTCTCTTCTTTCTATTTATTTTTCACTAAAAATCAATCTATGGCCTTCAATAAACTAATAGTAAATGGTAAGAGAAAGTCACCTCATTTATTCTCAAACACAATTACAACCAAATCACTTCTAATCATTCCATATTCATAAAGAAAACCACTAATTCATTCACTTTAGATAGGTGTTAACTGAGCTAAAACTACTTACTATTGCAATTCCAAATAATCCATAAAGAAAAAAGCAAGTGGTAGCCGACACTTAATAATTCAATTTTCAAGCATATATAAACACTAAATAATTTTTTGCACTACCATGATTGATGTTGCAAAATAATTTTCCGTTCCGACGCTCGTCTTTTCTCATCACTAAAGAATTCAGTTTTCAACCATATATAAACACTCAAGAATAGATTTACCTAAAGTATGTTTAAAAAATCTGTAAAGCATGTCAGCATGTTTCTCTCATCTCTCATTTTAAAAATGCTCCTACTTGATATATTTCCTCTCTCTCTCTCTCTCTCTCTCTCTATATATATATATATATATATATATATATATATATATATATAAACAAACTATTAAGTACATAAAATATGTGGGTTAGGCGCGCGCGCACACACAAATATATACATCATTAATTCCCTGGCCTCCTTCTTTTTTACATCTTCAAATAGAAGGCCAAGTCATCCCTGTAATACCCTTAAATTCAGCATCTTCTTGCCTCATAAAATTCCTTAACACACAAGTACTTTTTTGGATTTATTTAACTGCGGGTTTAAAAAAAGAGAATTGATGAACAAACAAACTATTAATAGATACTTTAAGATAACAGGTTCATTCTCCTTCTGAAGAGAAAGAAAAGGACATGCATACCTAAAAGCAAGGACATAATTGATTATGATGATATCATGAAGTGGCTCAATGATCATCCTCTTTCCTCAGTAGTATTCCTCTACTTCGAGAGCAAAGGTTCTTTCGATGAGGACCGTGTTAAAGAGATAGCACTTGCTATATATAATTTGCATTATATTCTAAATTGATGACATACAATTTATATCAGTTAGATAAACACAATGCACAAGAATATTAATTATGTAATTCAAAAGCATATTAATTATGTAATGCAAAAACATATTAATTGTGTAATACAAAATTTATGAAACACATTATATACTTAACTATTGAATACAATAAGCTATTTGCAGCAAGATGCAAAAGACATTTGTTATTGATAGCAAAATCAACCATGGATTTAAATAGCCTTACAAATAACGGATAGTGCAAAAGAAAAGCTAACTTCTCCTTATAATTAGGAGATACTGGATTACAGTAAATGACTAATTCAAACTAAACAAAAACTTCTACTCCTATCATTCAAGAACTTTATTAGCAACTGGAAAGACTAATTCAAAAACACGTAACTCTTAACATATTTTACTGATAAATATCACTCATAAAAGCCTCACTCTTCTGCTGAAGAGAAATAAGAAGAAGGGCCTGCAGAGTGACTCACCTCGTCGGGATGTTGAGTAGTCACCATCTCCGCCTCCATCTCCGTCGATGTCAAATAATCATCCGCGGTAGCTTGACCTCGGCGTTTCTTTACATGATAAACTACCCCAATGCCCACCAGAAGCAGATGATGGGGGAGAAAGGATTGAAGGGGGGAAGGTTCATTATGGAAGAGAAACTTAGTAAATAAGACGAAGAAGAAGAAGATGAAAGAAACTTGGAACTTAGTAATAATGTAAATTCTTATATATAAAAATGGTTGATAATTGAATTTACAATTTATAAATTTAAGGGGCCGGTTTTTTCAAAGAAACAAAATAAGAAATATGAGGAATTAGATTAAAATTTCAATATAATTTAAAAAAAAATTAATGTATTACTTAACTTTACAAAAGACATTATTTGATTAAAAAGGGAATACATTATCTTGACTGAAAAAAGAGTGAATATATGTAATAAATTATTAATTTATTTGTTATATTTAAAAATAAGCTAAGATTATTAAATTATTATATTTTTCAATTATAATATCTTTTTATTTTTTATTTCTCTATGCTAATATAATTTGGTAAATTTAAGATTCAAATGTATTAAAGATCATAAGTTAATTTTACATTTGTACTTATTACTCACAATTAATAATTACTCATAATTAATAGATGTGTACAAATAATATATATATATATATATATATATATATATATATATATATATATATATATATATATATATATATATATATATATATATATATATATATATATATATATATTATATATATATATATATATATATTATTCATGGATTATGATATTATTATTCGTTTCTAACTAAAATGTTACTCGGAACAATTTAAATATTACTCGTACGAGACTTATGCACTGTGCATAAGAATATACCTTATGCAAATAAACCTGAGCCTCTTTCAACTATTCTCTCTTCTTTCTATTTATTTTTCACTAAAAATCGATCTATGGCCTTAAATAAAGTAATAGGAAATGGTAAGAGAAACTCACCTCATTTATTCTCAAACACAATTACAACCAAATCACTTCTAATCATTCCATATTCATAAAGAAAACCACTAATTCATTCACTTTAGATATGTGTTAACTGAGCTAAAACTACTTACTATTGCAATTCCAAATAATCCATAAAGAAAAAAAACAAGTGGTAGCCTACACTGAATAATTCAGTTTTCAACCATATATAAACACTAAATAATTTTCTGCACCACCATGATTGATGTTGCAAAATAATTTTCCATTCCGACGCTCGTCTTTTCTCATCACTAAAGAATTCAGTTTTCAACCATATATAAACACTCAAGAATAGATTTACCTAAATTATATTTAAAAAATCTATAAAGCGTGTCTGCTTGTTTCTCTCATCTTAAAAATGCTCCTACTTGATATATTTCCTCTCTCTCTTTGGCTATAATGAAAATGAGAACTTTTAATAATAACCATATGATTTAATGTGATTTGTATTTAAAATCAAAGTTTAGATTTGCTTTAATGTGATTTGTATTTAAATAAGAATCTATCTATTAATTACTGTTTCTTAAAATTTAAGTAAAATCTGAGTCATTGATTTTAAATCGTACGGTTATTATTAAAAGTTCTCAGTTCTCATTATAGCCAAAGTTCTCATTTGATATGTCCCCTATATATATATATATATATATATATATATATATATATATATATATATATATATATATATATATATATATAGAGAGAGAGAGAGAGAGAGAGAGGAAATATATCAAGTAGGAGCATTTCTCTTTTCTAAAATCATTCAAATTCAAAGTAAATTTAATGTTCAAATGTATTAAATATAAGTTAATTTTATATTTGTACACTTATTCAAAGATTTAATTAAGTTAAATCGAGAGTTAACATGAGATTCTAGTTTTTTTTTATAAATAAATTAGAATTATTATTATTAATTAAATTTATGATTATTTTATAATATTTTTTTGAGTAATATCCTCTTAATTAAATAATAACCCCTTAAATTTAAATTATTATTATTATTATTAATTTTAAATTCATAAATGGTAATTTTAAATGTCAACCATTTCTATTTTGAAGAATTTACATTTCTTTCATCTTCTTCATCTTCTTCTTCATTCTTACTTCTCTTCGATAACCATTCTTCTTTGTTTCTTACTTCTCTTCCATAACCATTATGAACCTCCCTGCCTTCATCCCCTTCTCCCCCGTTATCTCTCCCTCACCAATGCCGGACGGGCACTCCCACAAGTTAGGGAAATCGGACTTGAGTGACCACCACCACAGCAGCTCCTCTGCATTACCTCTATTTATAGCTGCAGCCATCATCATCGCTCTGCTTCTGGTGGGCATTGGGGTGGTTTACCATGTGAAAAAACGGCGAGGTCAAGCTACCGCGGATGGTTCTTCGACGTCGGCGGAGATGGAGGCGGAGATGGTGACTACTCAGCATCAGGATGAGGTGAGTCACTCTGCAGGGCCCCCTTCTTCTTCCTCTTCAGCAGGAGAATGAAGCTTTTATCAGTAAATATGTTTCATGAATTATTAAGTAGTTTTAGAATGAGTGGTTTTCTTTTATGAATAAGGAATGATTAGAAGTGATTTGGTTGTAATTGTGTTTGAGAATAAATGAGGTGAGTTTCTCTTACCATTTCCTATTACTTTATTTAAGGCCATAGATCGATTTTTAGTGAAAAATAAATAGAAAGAAGAGAGAATAGTTGAAAGAGGCTCAGGTTTTTTGTATATAAACAAACTATTAAGTACATAAAATATGTGGGTTTGGCGCGCGCGCACACACAAATATATACATCATTAATTCCCTGGCCTCCTTTTTTACATCTTCAAATAGAAGGCCAAGTCATCCCTGTAATACCCTTAAATTCAGCATCTCCTTGCCTCATAAAATTCCTTAACACACTAGTACTTTTTCGGATTTATTTAACTGCGGGTTTAAAAAAAGAGAATTGATGAAAAATTAAACTATGAATAGATACTTTAAGATTACAGGTATTAAAGATCATAAGTTAATTTTACATTTGTACTTATTACTCATAATTAATAATTACTCATAATTACTAAATGTGTACAAATAATGTATATATTATTCATGGATTTTGATATTATTACTCGTTTCTAACTAAAATGTTACTCGGAACAATTTAAATATTACTCGTACGACACTTATGCACTGTGCATAAGAATATACCTTATGCACATCAACCTGAGCCTCTTTCAACTATTCTCTCTTCTTTCTATTTATTTTTCACTAAAAATCGATCTATGGCCTTAAATAAACTAATAGGAAATGGTAAGAGAAACTCACCTCATTTATTCTCAAACACAATTACAACCAAATCACTTCTAATCATTCCATATTCATAAAGAAAATCACTAATTCATTCACTTTAGATAGGGGTTAACTGAGCTAAAACTACTTACTATTGCATTTCCAAATAATCCATAAAGAGAAAACTAGTCGTAGCCTGCACTGAATAATTCAGTTTTCAACCATATATAGACACTAAAGAATTTTCTGCACCACCATGATTGATGTTGCAAAATAATTTTCCTTTCCGACGCTCGTCTAATCTCATCACTAAAGAATTCAGTTTTCAACCATATATAAACACTCAAGAATAGCTTTACCTAAAGTATGTTTAAAAAATCTATAAAGCATGTCTGCTTGTTTCTCTCATCTCTCATTTTAAAAATGCTCCTACTTGATATATTTCTTCCCTCTCTCTCTCTCTATACATATATATATATATATATATATATAAACAAACTATTAACTACATAAAATATGTGGGTTTAGGCGCGCACACACACACACAAATATATACATCATTAATTCTCAGGCCTCCTTCTTTTTTACATCTTCAAATAGAAGACCAAGTCATCCATGTAATACCCTTATATTGAGCATTTCCTTGCCACATAAAATTCCTTAACACACTAGTACCTTTTTTGGATGTCTTTAACTGCGGGTTTAAAAAAAGAGAATTGATGAACAAACAAACTATTAATAGATACTTTAAGATAACAGGTTTATTCTCCTTTTAATGAGAAAGAAAAGGACCTACAGACCTAAAAGTAAGGACATAATTGATATGTTTGTTAGTTTATTTTACACATTATGGACGATATGATGTTTACCATTTTACCCAATATTGTAAAAGTTAGAGTTTACAAAGAAATAGCACACTATATATGAGTGGCTCCTATACTATATAGTCCAACTCAGCACTAACTACTTTAAACAACATATAACAAACTCTAACTGTCTAATATTACAAAAGGAAAGTTGACTAAGTTAACATGTGTATATATATATATATATATATATATATATATATATATATATATATATATATATATATATATATATATATATATATATGTATATATAAAGTATTTAGTCCATAACATATGTGGGTTTAGGCACGGCGCGCATAGATATATACATCCTTAGTTCCCATGCCTCCTTCCCTTTTACCTCTTCATACAGAAGACCAAGTCATCCATGTAATACCCTTCTTGTCAGCATCTCCTTGCCACATAAAATTCCTTAACACACTAGTAATTTTTTTGATGACTTTAACTGACGCTTTAAAAACAGAGAATTGATGAAGATACAAACTAATAATAGATACTTTAATATACTTTTTCATTCTAATTTTGAAAAGGAAGAAAAAGGGCCTACAAAGTGGCTCACTTCCTCGGGATGCTGAATATCCACCATATTTGTTTATGTCGATGTCGAAGGATTATTCGCGCTAACTTGACCTTGGCGCTTCTTCACATAATAAGCTACTGCAACGGCCACCAGAAACAGAGCAATGATGGCTGCAACAATAAAGAAAGGTAATGGAGATGAGCTTTGGTTGTGGTTTCTGAAATCCAGATCTGCAAAGCCGTGAGAGTTGTAGTCCATCATAAGTGAGGGAGAGATGATGGGGAGAACAAGAGGAGAAGAGGAAGGTTCATGTTGGAGTGGTTGGAATGGAAAATAAGGAGAGTTAGTAAATTTGTTAAAGAAAGGAAGAAGAAGAAAGAAACTACACAGTCTGTTAAAGAGAAATCATTAATTTCTTCTTATTGGTTTGAAATGAAATTATCCAGAGAGAGGTAATATAAGGGACCCACCTGTCGCTACCGCGAAAAATGGAATCAGAGTCGCCACTAATATATTCATCCCATCGCGGGAAAGGAATATCAGAAACCTAACTCGGAATAAGAACAAGGTCTTTCGACCAGAGAATAGGGTATGGGAGTCGGTTACGCGAGGGGAAGGTGCTAGCACCCCTCACGCCCATCGTACTCGATGGTATCCACCTATGTTTGTTTCTATCTAAAGGGTGTCTAATGTCTAAAACCTAAATGCGAATGCATGCAAAAGAAATACGGGGAAAAGAAGGAATTATTTACAAATGTGTTCGCTTAGGCCCCGCGACCCAATGCCTACGTATCCTTTTCAGGAATCAGAACGACCGTAGTTCGGCTCCATAGTTTCCATTTGTTTTGTGTTTTTTAGTTGAACAGCGGTTAAGGTCACAATCCACGATGCTCGACCTTTGGAGACTTATACGCCTAGTTTTGGAAAGGACTTAACTTGTTCTTAAGCGCCTAACAAGGCAAAAGAAAAGAATCTTGGGTTTGTGTTTTTTATGTAACTACATGATGAACAAAACCCAATACAAGGTTTCGCACCACTTCGTCACTATGTTTTAATTCGAGCCTTTATTAAGTGTTTTGGATGTTTTTGGTTGGGTATTTTTTAAGGGAATTTACTTTGCGATTAGAATCACATAAAATGTATAATGATCGAGAAGCAGATTAGGGAATGAATCCCACTCACTTCTATCTCATTATATAATGTTCAAGAAACAGATTAGGGAATGAATCCCACTCATTTCTATCCCATTAGTTAATGTTTGAGAAACAGATTAGGGAATGAATCCCACTCATTTCTCTCCCATTAAGTAGTGACCGAGAAACAGATTAGGGAATGAATCCCACTCATTTCTATGCCACTAAGTGATTGAGAAACAGATTAGGGAATGAATCCCACTCATTTCTCTATCACTTTCTTAATGTGATTCGCATCTTTATTTATTAGTGTTTTAATGTTGAAAAGAAAAAGAAATGAACAAAAGGGAACTAACCTATTCTCTAATCTAAGTTATTCTATTCTAAGTCTAATGGCCCTAAGGTCAAGGATAACTATCCTAACCTATCTCAATTCCTCTTAACAAAGAAGGAAGAGTCTAAGGGAACATGGCAATAGAATGGAGTTACAACTCCAACAAGATGAGAAGAGAGCCCTAGGGCAGTAGCAAACCAAGGAAATAAGTGTCCTAAATCAAACACAAAAGCATCATGACACTACACGAAAATATTCACAAAGAGTTACCAAAGTATCGCATAAATCGTCACTTAACAATTAGCGAACAAACATCCATTAATCAAAACAAAAAGCAAATGAAACCATGAACAAAGCTTAAAGTCAGTAGCAATTAGTTCATTTATAGGTCCAAGACCTCATACCAATCTATGTTAATCAATTAACTTGAAACAAACAAAGTTCTAACAAAACTATACAAAACTAGGTCAAAACTAGTTAATAGAATTCAAATTAGGAGTGAAGTTAGAAAGATGTAATCAAATGCTATGAGTCAGTAGATAATGACCTCTAAAAGGTGTCTAAGCAATCACAAAACAAGTCAAGAAGTTTCATACAAAATTATAGGTCATTTGGACAAGTTACGATACAATCGTTAATCAAAAGCAAGTTATTTACATGTAAGAACGGAAAAATCAAGTAAAATAAGAAAACATGACTTGAAAAATTCAACTCCAGGTCTTAGGACCTCTAAACATCCCTACTTATATGTACCAAAAGAAACTAAGTCAATTGCATAAAGGCAAAGCAAATTATAGGTCAAATTCACACGGTTATCCGTTTGGGAACGTACATAAATCGGGTATAGAAAATCTAATGAAAACCTAACCAAAACATAGAATTAGACTTTTATTTTTTTCACACAATATGGTATATGAGTCTACTGATATCACACAAAAAATGACAATCAAATTCTACTCCTAAGGTATTAAACAAAATTAATTTGCAGAACCGATCAAACTTAAAAAACACAATGAACACACTAAAGAAAATGATTTATTAAAAACAACAAACTAAGTTCTAAAAATCTAACAAAAATATCAAAAATTTCTACACACATTATTCTATTTAAAACATATTTTTATTTATTTTTTATTCCAGTGGAAATTGAATTATTAAGCAAAGGTTGGATGAAAACAATTTTTAAAACAAAATGTAAATCTGTCTAGACCTGGGGGTGCAATAGTAATCAGCAACTGAACTACGTTCTTTCAATCAGCACATTGGGCTTATAACAGGGGGTGGGAAAACGAAAATTCCAAAGCCTAAATCAAACTCGTGGCCCAGGTTTTATCTCATTTCATTTCCATTATCATCATGTCATTTATTATATCTTCTCCACTTCTTTTCCATGATACGTGACGTCACATTACTATACAGCATATACATTTTCTACACAGCTTATATGTGGCTTATTGTAATATAGCATGGTTTTTATTATATCATAGCACATAAGTGACGTACATAACATGGCTTTTATGTAATGTAAACACATCAATTGGTCATATGCATTTTAAGTAGAATAAGACAACAAATTGCCTCAGCAAATCAGATCCTGCCACCTTACCAATTAATCATTTAAGTAAAACAAAGGTTGCCAAATAATGGGAACATGCCCCAATCAGAATATGCCACGTAAATCCTTCTTCATGCACACAAAAAAACAAACGGGAACACTATTCCCTTTCTTCTCCGACGAGCAGCTCGGAAGCCACGGCGGCGCTGGCGCGAAGGCGCCCGGAAAAAGAAAAAAAACCACCGTCCCCACTCGGTTTTCCACGCTGAGTTCAAATCTGCCCCTAGATTTCCCTAATACTTGCTCTATATTGCAAACCGAATCTCACACTCTAAACCCTAACTTCTATTACCTCCATGAAAACACAAGATCATTACACTAAAATACTCCTCATTCCAAGTAGAAATCATATATGCAACCAATACCTTCAAACAGCAAGCTTTTCGTTCCAAGAATCGTAGCAATATACAAAATGCAACACACATTTGAAAACATGGTGGTCTAATTCCTAACCCAATCCCTGATGACGGGTTCCAGGCCTATATGCTTCTAATGCAAGGGATCCGAATACTTACTTGAAAGGTCTTTGATCAAGGTTTGAAGAGAAACTCCGAAGGCTTTCCTTGCTCTTTGATGATGATGAATATGGAGAACTCAGATTTGATGAGGATCTTGGATCTTGACAACTTTATGTTGTTGAAGTTTGATGAAGATGACGATGGACGAGATTGATGGTGAAGATTGTTGATGATTGAAGGAGAAGATGAAGATTGGTGTTGGAGGTTAGTTACATGGTGGTTAGAGAAAGAAGAGTGATGAGAGAAAAATGGGATCTTGGAGAGAGTGAAGAGAGAAATCGAAAGGTGAGTATGTGAAGATGATTTAGAAACTGAAAAATGGAATAATGAATACCGTCATCTTGTTTTGAAGCTTGAAGATTGCACCTCCCCTTTTGAACTTCTGCATCTTTGTCGAAGAATAAGGGGATCTAATCGACACTGCGGAGCATTTGAACCTTGGATGAGGGTCCCCCAGAGAAATAAACTCTGGTATTTGAAGGAAAGGAGACCTTTCGGTTCTTGAAGCATAGGTACTGGCATCTGACTGTGCTGAATGATCGGAGATTCCTGCAAAACAAAACAAGCAAATATGCCCCAGGTATGATAGTTCTACCTCATCCACCATCCCAAGTACTCAAAATCTTTAAGCAATTCTATTTGTTTTAGCTCATGTTCTTTTTGTAGGACTTCGATGTTAGAAATGCAATGCTTACCAAAATAATTGGACGTTTTTGTAAACAAAACAGTAAAAATAAAACAATGTAGGAATTTTGAGTGAAATATCTTTTTATTAATGAAAAGAAATGCCTAACATAGGCGAGTACACCAGGAAGCGGCCCCTTAAGGAGGTGGCCACCAAAAAGGAAAATAAACAGCATTTACAAACATGACAACGTAAGAAAAGATTCCATTGGGTTCCAATCTTGCTATGCCTCGCAGATCTTCGACATTCCTTCTGCTTTGCCTTCCAAAATGGATGAATGAATTGGTCCTTTACCCTTCTGAGGCCTCCAATTGTGCTGACTAGTTATGATCAGAGATCCAATGCACGACGCAGTCATTCGCTTTTTGTCCCTCTTTTGCCTGGATCGCCCTTTCGGGTTTTCAATCCACCAGGACCCCTTTTTTGCCTAAGTCTCCCTTTCGGGTTTTCAACTTAGCGGGTGTACTTTATTTCTTTTTCATTCTTTTTCCTGATCTTTTCCTTTTCTTTTATTTTTATTTTTGATCAGGTTTATGCGAAGTATTTTTTAACTGCGTCGGCATTCACGGGAAGTGGGAAGTCTTCGCCATCCATAGTTGAGAGGATCATGGCGCCACCTGAGAAGACTTTCTTTACGACATAAGGCCCTTCGTAATTCGGAGTCCACTTTCCCCTAGGATCGTTGTGAATAGGCAGGATCTTCTTGAGTACGAGGTCACCGGCCTGAAAGTGTCGAGGTCGAATCTTCTTGTCGAAGGCTCTTTTCATCTTCTTTTGATAGGCTTGCCCGTGGCATATGGCTGCTAGTCTCTTTTCATCAATAAGGTTCAGTTGATCAAATCTGGTCTGGACCCAATCAGCTTCACTGAGCTTCACATCTGTTAATACCCTTAATGAAGGAATCTCAACCTCAACCGGAAGAATCGCTTCCATGCCATATACTAACGAGAAGGGAGTTGCCCCTGTGGAAGTACGCACCGAGGTACGATAACCATGTAAAGCAAAGGGCAACATCTCATGCCAATCCTTATAAGTGACCACCATCTTTTGCACAATCTTCTTGATGTTTTTATTGGCCGCCTCAACTGCGCCATTCATCTTTGGCCGATACGGGGAGGAGTTATGATGCGTAATCTTGAAATTCTCGCATAATTCCTTCATCATCTTGTTATTGAGGTTGGATCCATTATCAGTGATAATTCTCTCAGGAACCCCATAACGACAAATTATATGGTGCTTGATGAAGCGAGTCACTACTTGCTTGGAGACATTTGCATAAGACGCAGCTTCAACCCACTTGGTGAAGTAGTCAATAGCAACGAGGATGAAACGATGTCCATTAGAGGCGGTGGGCTTAATTTCCCCAATCATATCGATGCCCCACATAGCAAATGGCCAAGGAGATGTCAACACATTCAGAGGAACTGGAGGTACGTGAACCCTATCCGCATACACTTGACATTTGTAACATACCACCACATGGTTGAAACAATCATGTTCCAAGGTCGACCAATAATAACCTGCTCTCAATATTTTTCTAGCCATGGTGTGCCCACTTGCATGTGTACCAAAGGATCCTTCGTGTACCTCTTGCATGATCTTTGCTGCTTCGTGTCTATCCACGCATCTGAGCAACACAGAATCAAAGTTCCTTTTGTACAACACACCTCCAGCAATGAAGAACTTGGCAGATAGTCTCTTCAGAGTTTTCCTATCTGTGAGGGAAGCACCCTCAGGATACTCTTGGGTTTCCAGAAATTTCTTAATGTCATAAAACCATGGTTTCTCATCAGGCACATTATCAATGACGCCACAGAATGCAGGTTCATCCAACCTTTTGATCACAATTGACGGCGCTTCATTGTCCCATTTGACTTTGAACATGGATGCTAAAGTGGCCAAAGCATCAGCCAAGTGATTTTCCTCTCGAGGGATGTGATCGAAGGTGATCTCATCAAAGTATTGAGCCAATTTCACCACATGTTCTCTATAGGGAATCAAGTTGGGGTGGCGTGTTTCCCAATCTCCGTTGATCTGACTAATCACCAAAGCAGAATCTCCATAAACTGCGAGATTTTTAATCCTCAAATCAATGGCTGCCTCAATACCATATATGCAAGCCTCGTATTCAGCCACATTATTAGTACAATCAAAACAAATCCTGGCCGTAAATGGAATATGAAAACCTGTTGGAGAAGTAAGCACAGCCCCAATACCATTACCCAATGCATTAGAGGCACCATCGAACACGAGCGTCCATCGCGCCCCTGGTTCAGGTCCTTCCTCTTGATCTTGACTTTTGGAAGTTTCTGCCATGCACATTATATCTTCATCAGGGAACTCAAAGTACATAGACTGGTAATCGTCCACAGGTTGATGTGCAAGATAATCAGCAATTACACTACTTTTAATGGCCTTCTGAGTAGTGTATTGGATGTCATATTCTGTCAAGATCATTTGCCAACGGGCAATCCTCCCTGTCAATGCCGGTTTCTCAAATATATATTTGATTGGGTCCATCTTTGAAATCAATAAAGTGGTGTGAGTCAACATATACTGTCTCAGTCGGCGAGCAGCCGATGCCAAAGCACAGCAAGTTTTCTCGAGTAGTGAGTATCTTGATTCACAATCGGTAAACTTTTTGCTAAGGTAATAAATTGCGTGCTCTTTTCGACCGGACTCGTCATGCTGACCCAGCACACACCCCATTGAATTCTCGAGGACTGTCAGGTACATAATCAAAGGTCTACCTTCCACTGGAGGCATGAGGATTGAAGGCTCTTGCAAATACTCTTTAACCTTATCAAACGCCTTTTGACAATTGTCATCCCACTTTATTGCCTGATTCTTTCTCAATAGCTTGAAGATAGGTTCACACGTGGCGGTAAGGTGTGAGATGAACCTTGCAATATAATTTAACCTTCCCAAGAATCCACGAACCTGTTTCTCAGTTCTCGGCTCAGGCATCTCTTGTATAGCTTTTACCTTGGCGGGATCGACCTCGATACCCCTTTCACTTACGATGAAACCAAGCAACTTTCCTGATCTCACTCCGAAAGTGCATTTATTGGGATTCAACCTTAACCTGAACTTTCTTAACCTTTCGAACAATTTCTTCAGGTGAACAAGGTGCTCCTCTTCTGTATGGGACTTTGCGATCATGTCATCCACATAGACCTCAATCTCTTTATGAATCATGTCGTGAAACAAAGTCACCATAGCTCTTTGATAGGTTGCCCCAGCATTCTTCAACCCAAATGGCATGACCTTGTAACAAAAGGTGCCCCAAGGTGTAATGAATGTTGTCTTTTCCATGTCCTCGGGTGCCATCTTTATTTGATTGTAACCAGAAAAACCGTCCATGAAGGAGAAAACTGAGAACTGAGCAGTATTATCTACCAATACATCAATGTGAGGAAGCGGGAAATCATCCTTCGGGCTCGCCCTATTCAGATCTCGATAGTCGACACACATTCGTACCTTCCCATCTTTTTTAGGTACAGGTACAATGTTGGCGACCCATGGTGGATAAACTGTTACAGCAAGAAAACCTGCATCAAACTGCTTCTGAACCTCTTCTTGGATTTTCTTGGACATATCAGGACGTGTTCTCCTGAGTTTCTGTTTGACGGGCGGAGAATTTTCTTTAAGGGGTAGCCTGTGCACAACAATATCAGTATCTAATCCAGGCATATCTTCGTAAGACCATGCGAAGATATCAGAATACTCCTTCAACATTCCAATCAACTTTTCTTTCACATTCTCATTCAAAGAGGCCCCTATTTTAACCTCCCTTCTCGTCTCTTCGGTGCCAAGATTCACCGTCTCAATAGGCTCTTGATGTGGCTCGATCACTTTCTCTTCTTGTTTCAACAATCTGGCCAACTCATCGGGCAATTCACAATCTTCTTCATCCCCTTCTTCAGCGGCGTAGATAGGTTTGTCAAAGTCATGACGAGGCATAGCAAGATCGTTGTCAATAGAATCTGGAGGAGAAGTGGATCTGCATGGATTATGATTTATGCTTTATTTTAGAATGGAGGGATGATGATGAATAAGAAACGTTGCCATTTTTTTTGATTAATTATAAATATAAAAGTAAAAACGAAAGACAGGGAACAAAATATTTGAATGCAAAAACGTCCTTTTATTAATGATTTTAACATTGAAAAACAACAAATGAGGCCCTACATATGTTCACTGTGTCTTGGGCAGAACACAGGAATTATTGCATGATAAACAAAAACAAACATTATTACTTTTGATCAAGAGCAATTGAGATGATGTCTTCGGATGACCAGTTGAGAAGCTTCTGTCCCGGGACACACGGCTTGATCCATTCTTCAATGTCATAATCACTATCCACATCATCATCAGCAGCGCAAATATGATCCTTGACGATGCCAGCACTAGAGAACTTGATCGGAATGAAGGTTCCGGGCTTCTTGAAGGACCCATTAGAAGAACTCTGCCCCAACTGATATCCAATCCCACACTTATCCTGCTTGATTGGTAGATCCAAGACTCGGCCCCATCCTTCAGGATGACCAGATTCAACCACAGCTTTGGCTTCCTTTAGTGAAGACATAGGAGCCTCCAACTTCTTCTTTTCAACATAAGGGATCTTGATAGTTTGGACAGCCTCAAAGGCTTGGCACGGCGTCTCATGGACCTCTCCTTCCACATCAATATACCTGAAGGACGCAAGATGGCTTACCACGTGTTCTTCCTCCCCACATATTGTGACTATCTTTCCTTGAGTCGCGAATTTGAGTTTCTGATGCAATGTGGAAGTCACGGCCCCAGCAGCATGGATCCATGGACGTCCCAGGAGACAACTGTAAGACGGGTGGATATCCATCACAAAGAAGGTAATAGTGAAAAGCTGAGGGCCTATCATTATTGGCAAGTCAACCTCCCCAAATACTGATCTCTTTGACCCATCAAAGGCTCGCACTGTCAATTCACTCGGCCTTATCTCGACACCAGAGTAATCCAGCCTCATCAAAGACGACTTCGGTAATACATTCAGAGAAGATCCATTATCCACGAGAACACGAGATAACATAGTCCCTTTACATTCCACTGATATATGCAAAGCTCTATTATGGTTTCTACCTTCGGAGGGCAAGTCTGCATCAGTGAATCCCAATCCGTTACCAGCATTGATGTTTGACACCACCCCTTCAAGTTGATTCACTGAGATCTCTGGAGGGACGAAAGCAGTACTTAAAAGTCTCAGCAAAGCGTTTCGATGTGTCTCCGAACACAAGAGCAACTGCAAGATCGAAATCTTTGATTGAGTTTGACTCAATTGGTCAACCACTTTATACTCACTTTTCTTGATGATCTTTAGGAACTCTTCCATCTCTTTGGCCACAGTATCTTCAGAGTTAGAGCTTTGCCCCGGATCTACCGTATCTTCTACCACTCTTTTCCCTTTTGCTTGAGCTAGAGCTTCTGCATTGTCATCGCGAGTATTCTGGGGAGGATTGAAAATACGACCACTTCTTGTCATTCTTCCAATGCCAACAACATTATCAACATCTTCTTTCTCAACTGGTGCTTTAATCTCATACTTGGCCCCTTGGTAGAAAACTTCTCCGCCATAATTCCATGGGATTGCTTTCTCACTAGTATATGGGATGGGACCAGGCAACGTGATGACCAAAGGCGGCGCTCTGGCAGGAATCGGGATCTTAGTAGGAGTATACGGGATGGATAGCACATTGATTTCATCCTTGACTGACTTTGGATGTCGCACATGCTCAAACTGTAGATACCCACTATCTATCAACTGTTGAATCCCATCTTTCACCTTGTCACAAACTAAGGAGGTGACCATGCAATCAGTACAGAATTCTCCACAACCAGCGTATAGTCTCATCCTCAATAATTCCTTTTTCAATAATGGCAACAACGATCCCAATTCGATAACATCCCTGACCAAGTAAATGTCTTCAACAATATCGATGGCATTTGCGGCATGAGTTCCATGGGAAGGCATAGGATTCTGTACAACGTTAGGTCCTTGAGTAGGGGTGAACTCAATAGCTTTTGAATCGAGCAGATCCTGTACTTTATGCATGAATCCTATGTAATGTTCAATATCATGCCCGGCAGCCCCAGAATGAAACTCACAGTGGGCATTAGCATCATAGTTAGGAGGAAGCTTAGCAGGTGGAGGGCCCATGGTACGAAGTTGCACCAAGTCCCCATGTAAGAGATGAGCGAGTAATTGTGCATATGTCATAGGTATGGGATCAAAAATTCTTGGTGGCCTCGACTTTTGCTGATACTGACGTGGGGGATGCCTCTGCTGTTGTTGTGGTTGTTGTTGAAGAGGAGTACTCGGTATAGTAACAGCGGCTACCTGTTGATAAACATGACCTTTACCTTTACCATAGTAAGCAGCACTCGTTTCACCTTCTCTCTTCTTAGCAAATCCGTTATATGGTTTCTTCCCTCCTGCCCCAGAAGAGGAACTAGCAGTACTTGGATTCTGTATTCTACCAGCCTTAATCCCACTTTCAATTCGCTCACCAATCATAACCAACTCGGCAAAACTTGAGGATGCAGAGCAGGCGGAGTAGTATTGGCCCTCCAGAGTGTTGGTGAACAAATCCATCATTTCTCTTTCCAACATAGGTGGCTGGACTCTAGCTGCCAACTCGCGCCACTTCTGTGCATATTCTTTGAAGGACTCATTAGCTTTCTGGGATAGATTCTGTAACTGAGTGCGATTTGGTGCCATGTCAACATTATACTGATACTGCTTTATGAAAGCATCAACTAGGTCCCTCCAACTTCGGATATTAGCTCTCTCCAATCTCATATACCATTCCAAGGATGCCCCAGTTAGGCTATCTTGGAAGAAATGCATCAACAGCCCCTCATCTTCAGAATAGACATGCATCTTGCGGTAGTAAGCTCGAACATGGGTCTTGGGACAAGTATTCCCCTTGTACTTCTCAAAATCTGGCACTTTGAATTTCGGCGGCACGCGGACCCCAGGAACCAAACCCAAGTCATTAATGTCCATACCAAGTCCTTGGCCTTCCATGGCCCTCATCCTTTCCTCCAGTCCTCTGAACAACCTTCCAGCATCATGTGGAAATCCCAACTCACTTTCAG
Source organism: Vicia villosa (assembly GCF_029867415.1). Classification (NCBI taxonomy): domain Eukaryota; kingdom Viridiplantae; phylum Streptophyta; class Magnoliopsida; order Fabales; family Fabaceae; genus Vicia; species Vicia villosa. The sequence goes on along the minus strand of NC_081186.1, from coordinate 92,855,232 downwards.
GAAACAGATCCTCATGTCGATCCTCTTCCAACACGGGGATGGCAGCAGCTCTTCTGATTTGTTGTGTGGCTTGTCCTTCAGGAATGGGCTGGGGAGGCCCATAAGGATTACCTTGATTAGTAGCAGGAGGAATCACACCAGGTCCTCCGATCACAGGCTCACCATTGACACGAATATCAGCAGGGTTTCTTTGCGGGGGGTCCGCAACAACCTGAGCAACTGTGTCCATTCGGATCCTGAGCTCTTCTTGTCGATCAGCCATGTTTTGCATGACTTCCATGAACTGAGCCATCTGAGCAGTAACCTGAGTTCTCATCTGGATAAGATCGTCCCTTAACTGATCCATTTGCAGTGAGTGATTAGCCCTTGTGTAGTAGCGATGTGTAGGCGGAGGTGCAATTGCTGAAAGGGAAAACTTGATCAGTCAGATAAGAACACCATCTGATGTACCTGTTTGTGCATGATGTGCATGAGGTGCATGTGTGCATATGATGTGAGGTGCCATTTTCAGAGTATCCAAAATATTTAATATTAATCAAGAATGTTTAACAATGTGACAAAAGATAAGCATCAAGAGGAAACAAAAAAGACTCAAATTTCATTAATAATCTCTTTTTGAGTTTGGGCATACCCATACATTGACAAGATAGTTCAAACAACAGAAAAGACAAAGGACCCCATCCAACAAGCCTGGTGGTGGTCATGAAATACAAGCTCAAACACTAATCCATCTTGGTGTAAAACAAAGGTCCTCCTTGTTTAAAGTGCTCGTCGCTCCACTTCTTAGTTTCATCAAACATTTTCTTAGTCACTTCTCGATCTCTTCCTTTGACAAAACTTTGAATCACCACATCTTTACGAAACAACTGCCCATCTAACATATCACAGTGGGCCACCAAGCTCTCACATCCTTTGCAATCCGGGAGGGTATTCTTTTCAGATGTGCTTTCCATTTCTGCTATCTGGTTTCTGAGCTTTGCATTCTCTTCTGTTAGTCGAGCGGAACGGAGATGACTACCTTTGAGTTGTGTCTCCACGGCTAACCTTTGAGTAATTTCCTCTTCAAGCTTCTTCTTGATTGCTACCCTCTGAGTGGTTTCCTCTTCAAGCTTCTTTTTCAAACCCTTTACCTCGGCCCTAGCCTCTTTCTCTACTCTGAGCTTGTGAGCCCTTAAATCTTCTCTGTACTCTTGCTTGAGCTTTTCTTCTGCTTTCTTTACCGCTTCTTCTATAACCCTTTGATGGTCCTCAATACGAACAGTGGTAACTCTTTCACCCTTTTCAGTTCTAGCCCTTTTTTGAACTCTGGAAGATCCTCCTTTCAGTATTTTAACCTCATGTGCTAATTCAGCCCTTTTCTGATCCACCAAGAAGTACTTTATTTTAGCGTATTCCCCTTTTTCTCGCAACCTGATATTCTCCACATGTACTTGGTTGTACTCCTCAGCTGGTACAGTGGCAGTTAAAATCTCAGGTGGTTGTTCATATAGAGGGCTAACCTTCGGGAAAGGCAGCAGGCGCTCCTTAACTCTTTCTTCAACCCATTCAGTATAAGCTTTCTTAGCAATAGCATTCTTTCCCCCCAAGGTAGTTCGGTCTTCTGTATGAATTTTGTTCCACGCACTCCTTACTTTCTCCAAACCATCTGGATCGGTTCCTTTTTCAAAGCAAACGGACTCAAATATCTCTTTATCCAACGGCTTGTCCTTCAGTACAAAACCCAACTGGCGCAGTGCTAGCTTCGGATTATAGTTGATAACTCCTTTTGTCCCTATGAGAGGAACATTGCCAAAACTTCCACATCTGGTTATAACTTGCTCAATGTCCGTTCGGAGGTGATACCAAACAATATCATTTGCAGTAAGTCCCATAATCCTTTGGGGCCACTTCTGTGAATCTCTTGTAGTGACAAATGCTCCGCTTTTAGGCAGATGTGAAGAAAACCATTCGTACAGTATTGGCAAACAACCCCCAACTGATCCCTTTTTTCCATACCTAGAATGGATGGCATAATAAGTGTCGGCCAACAGAGTGGGTACAGGATTTTGATCCATGAAGAGACAAATGGCAGTGAGATCAACAAAATTTGGAATATTCGGGAACATCACTAATCCATAGATCATGACGGCCAGGAGAGCATTGAATTCTTTCCACTTTTCCTTATCAGCAAGGGTTTCAGCTTCCCTCATCAGAAATTTCACATAGAATCCATGGGTCCCACCATTAGGCTTCCAGTTATCCTTAACGTCCTTCATGCTCAAATAAAGAGCACCAGCAATGCGATCCATTTTGGGCTTCTCGGGTGCACACACGAAAGGAACCTTATGTTGAACTTTGATTTGAAGAATGTGTGCATACTCTTCGAGGGTAGGGGCTAGTTGGTAATCTTGAAAGGTAAAGCAGCGCAGCTCAGAATCATAAAACTGAAGAAGAGTATAGAGACCCCACTCATCAATACGAGTAGTTAACATAAGCAGAATGTGGCCATAAGTCTTTCTGAATTCATCCAAATTTTGCCCAGTAACTCGGGTGCTCAATCGGACCAAAGGTGTTATATCCTCACGGTAGAAACTGCAAGAGAAGGTATGCTTCGTAGTCTTTTTGTTGATGGTCACACTGTTAGCCATTCTTGATGAGAAGTGTTGACTTTGGATACCTGAAAAATGGCATGCATATGAATGTTAATCTCTTTTCTCTTTTTTTTTCTTTTTTTTTTCTTTTTTCTTTTTTTTCTCTTTTTCTTTTTTTTGAAATTAAACATGCTATGATGAGTATGATGCAATGAAAGATCCTCCCCATATAAGAGAAGTGTATGTTGCTTCTGAACCAGATCAGATGTTGCAGGATCAAAAGTCCGGCATAGATACCACAAACCCATAAGAACCATAGTCACCAACAGAACAGAACAGTCACCAACGGTACCTGTCATGAATATCCCACCCCACTCACAGGTGAATCTAGGTCAAGGTAGGTCAAAAGGTCTCCAGCGTTAGCAACTCTCCTGAAACACCATCATTGTTGCAAATACATGCCAACAACGGTATCCCATTCGAGTCTCAGCTGGTCGTGGGTCTCATGATCGCAATCAACAGAACCTGACATTCTGTTGGCGTCATGACTATCCACTCTATCCTAGGTATCCTATGTGTTAACTCTGGCCTGGGTATTGGGCCTTTTACCTCATAGAACAACCCACCCAACCTGCAAAACAGAACAGAAGACCCCAAGGAACACAGAATATAATCCATATGCATGATGTGCAAACAGAAATAAACATGATATGCAAGCAAAAAGTAAACATGTAAACATATATACAAGGTATAGACATAAAAACAAATAAACACCCAGTAAATAAACAAACAAACGCAGGCTAGGATCGGCTTAACTAAGGATGGACCAGCAACAGGTCTATCAACATCCCCAGCAGAGTCACCAGCTGTCGCTACCGCGAAAAATGGAATCAGAGTCGCCACTAATATATTCATCCCATCGCGGGAAAGGAATATCAGAAACCTAACTCGGAATAAGAACAAGGTCTTTCGACCAGAGAATAGGGTATGGGAGTCGGTTACGCGAGGGGAAGGTGCTAGCACCCCTCACGCCCATCGTACTCGATGGTATCCACCTATGTTTGTTTCTATCTAAAGGGTGTCTAATGTCTAAAACCTAAATGCGAATGCATGCAAAAGAAATACGGGGAAAAGAAGGAATTATTTACAAATGTGTTCGCTTAGGCCCCGCGACCCAATGCCTACGTATCCTTTTCAGGAATCAGAACGACCGTAGTTCGGCTCCATAGTTTCCATTTGTTTTGTGTTTTTTAGTTGAACAGCGGTTAAGGTCACAATCCACGATGCTCGACCTTTGGAGACTTATACGCCTAGTTTTGGAAAGGACTTAACTTGTTCTTAAGCGCCTAACAAGGCAAAAGAAAAGAATCTTGGGTTTGTGTTTTTTATGTAACTACATGATGAACAAAACCCAATACAAGGTTTCGCACCACTTCGTCACTATGTTTTAATTCGAGCCTTTATTAAGTGTTTTGGATGTTTTTGGTTGGGTATTTTTTAAGGGAATTTACTTTGCGATTAGAATCACATAAAATGTATAATGATCGAGAAGCAGATTAGGGAATGAATCCCACTCACTTCTATCCCATTATATAATGTTCAAGAAACAGATTAGGGAATGAATCCCACTCATTTCTATCCCATTAGTTAATGTTTGAGAAACAGATTAGGGAATGAATCCCACTCATTTCTCTCCCATTAAGTAGTGACCGAGAAACAGATTAGGGAATGAATCCCACTCATTTCTATGCCACTAAGTGATTGAGAAACAGATTAGGGAATGAATCCCACTCATTTCTCTATCACTTTCTTAATGTGATTCGCATCTTTATTTATTAGTGTTTTAATGTTGAAAAGAAAAAGAAATGAACAAAAGGGAACTAACCTATTCTCTAATCTAAGTTATTCTATTCTAAGTCTAATGGCCCTAAGGTCAAGGATAACTATCCTAACCTATCTCAATTCCTCTTAACAAAGAAGGAAGAGTCTAAGGGAACATGGCAATAGAATGGAGTTACAACTCCAACAAGATGAGAAGAGAGCCCTAGGGCAGTAGCAAACCAAGGAAATAAGTGTCCTAAATCAAACACAAAAGCATCATGACACTACACGAAAATATTCACAAAGAGTTACCAAAGTATCGCATAAATCGTCACTTAACAATTAGCGAACAAACATCCATTAATCAAAACAAAAAGCAAATGAAACCATGAACAAAGCTTAAAGTCAGTAGCAATTAGTTCATTTATAGGTCCAAGACCTCATACCAATCTATGTTAATCAATTAACTTGAAACAAACAAAGTTCTAACAAAACTATACAAAACTAGGTCAAAACTAGTTAATAGAATTCAAATTAGGAGTGAAGTTAGAAAGATGTAATCAAATGCTATGAGTCAGTAGATAATGACCTCTAAAAGGTGTCTAAGCAATCACAAAACAAGTCAAGAAGTTTCATACAAAATTATAGGTCATTTGGACAAGTTACGATACAATCGTTAATCAAAAGCAAGTTATTTACATGTAAGAACGGAAAAATCAAGTAAAATAAGAAAACATGACTTGAAAAATTCAACTCCAGGTCTTAGGACCTCTAAACATCCCTACTTATATGTACCAAAAGAAACTAAGTCAATTGCATAAAGGCAAAGCAAATTATAGGTCAAATTCACACGGTTATCCGTTTGGGAACGTACATAAATCGGGTATAGAAAATCTAATGAAAACCTAACCAAAACATAGAATTAGACTTTTATTTTTTTCACACAATATGGTATATGAGTCTACTGATATCACACAAAAAATGGCAATCAAATTCTACTCCTAAGGTATTAAACAAAATTAATTTGCAGAACCGATCAAACTTAAAAAAACACAATGAACACACTAAAGAAAATGATTTATTAAAAACAACAAACTAAGTTCTAAAAATCTAACAAAAATATCAAAAATTTCTACACACATTATTCTATTTAAAACATATTTTTATTTATTTTTTATTCCAGTGGAAATTGAATTATTAAGCAAAGGTTGGATGAAAACAATTTTTAAAACAAAATGTAAATCTGTCTAGACCTGGGGGTGCAATAGTAATCAGCAACTGAACTACGTTCTTTCAATCAGCACATTGGGCTTATAACAGGGGGTGGGAAAACGAAAATTCCAAAGCCTAAATCAAACTCGTGGCCCAGGTTTTATCTCATTTCATTTCCATTATCATCATGTCATTTATTATATCTTCTCCACTTCTTTTCCATGATACGTGACGTCACATTACTATACAGCATATACATTTTCTACACAGCTTATATGTGGCTTATTGTAATATAGCATGGTTTTTATTATATCATAGCACATAAGTGACGTACATAACATGGCTTTTATGTAATGTAAACACATCAATTGGTCATATGCATTTTAAGTAGAATAAGACAACAAATTGCCTCAGCAAATCAGATCCTGCCACCTTACCAATTAATCATTTAAGTAAAACAAAGGTTGCCAAATAATGGGAACATGCCCCAATCAGAATATGCCACGTAAATCCTTCTTCATGCACACAAAAAAACAAACGGGAACACTATTCCCTTTCTTCTCCGACGAGCAACTCGGAAGCCACGGCGGCGCTGGCGCGAAGGCGCCCGGAAAAAGAAAAAAAACCACCGTCCCCACTCGGTTTTCCACGCTGAGTTCAAATCTGCCCCTAGATTTCCCTAATACTTGCTCTATATTGCAAACCGAATCTCACACTCTAAACCCTAACTTCTATTACCTCCATGAAAACACAAGATCATTACACTAAAATACTCCTCATTCCAAGTAGAAATCATATATGCAACCAATACCTTCAAACAGCAAGCTTTTCGTTCCAAGAATCGTAGCAATATACAAAATGCAACACACATTTGAAAACATGGTGGTCTAATTCCTAACCCAATCCCTGATGACGGGTTCCAGGCCTATATGCTTCTAATGCAAGGGATCCGAATACTTACTTGAAAGGTATTTGATCAAGGTTTGAAGAGAAACTCCGAAGGCTTTCCTTGCTCTTTGATGATGATGAATATGGAGAACTCAGATTTGATGAGGATCTTGGATCTTGACAACTTTATGTTGTTGAAGTTTGATGAAGATGACGATGGACGAGATTGATGGTGAAGATTGTTGATGATTGAAGGAGAAGATGAAGATTGGTGTTGGAGGTTAGTTACATGGTGGTTAGAGAAAGAAGAGTGATGAGAGAAAAATGGGATCTTGGAGAGAGTGAAGAGAGAAATCGAAAGGTGAGTATGTGAAGATGATTTAGAAACTGAAAAATGGAATAATGAATCCTCCCCTATTTGTGAAGATGAACTTTGTTTTATATGTGAGTGTATGGTTGTATGGTGTGGATGATGTAGGGTAGCTCTTTTCCTTCAACACTTAGTGAACAAGTTTGGCTGTCTTTGGTATGCTTCTCACGTGCTTTTACGTTCCCAGGGCAATGCATGACTATTTGAGGCAAAGACTTATGGGTTTCACGTGTGCCTGCTGCAAGTTTAAACCCATGCCTGGAGCTACAATTCTGTCTATGACACCATCTTTGAGCATGTATATTTCAAGCTATGGCTCACCAATGGATCCGGTCTTATGGTCAATGCAAAGGTAACATGGAATAGAAGATTTTTGATGTTGGTAGTGTCAAGAAATAATACCTGGAAGTATGAGCAATATGGCCTCAAACATGTAGACGCTTCACTATGTCACACGCGTGCAGCATGCCCCTGGCCCGTGTCAAAATGCAACTCAGCAGGGGCGTGACTTTGAGAGTTTATATCTCCTCAGCCGTATTACCAAAACTTGTGATCCTTGGCCCATTTGATATAGCACATAGGGGAGAATAGCATGATGTTGAATTTGATTCAAGGAGGTACGTATAACTCTCGAAAATGGGATTTGAAAGTGACACGCCACGTGTTCGATCATTTGCATGCGGTGTGCCCTGAATCTTGCCCGGCAGCTTAACATGAATTAGTTTGAAACTTCGATCTTCCCGCTCTTTCATCTCTCCAACCGAGCTTCAATTGAGAAAATGCCCAACTACAAAATTGTAGAGGGCCATGAAATAAACATCTTTGCTGTTGAGCTTGTCTTGAATCAAAGCCTCGAAGTTTGTGTAAAAGGGACTCAAAGTCAGCTGCCCAGCCAAAATTGAAATTTCAGAAATTTCTCTAAGTGCTGGAAAAAATATCAACTTGAATCAAGAACTTCTCTCATCCATATCTTTTGATCCACAATTCAAATGAGAAATCTTCCAACTACAAAGTTATAGTTCCATATGAACTGAACAAATTTGTTGTTGACCTTGTCTTGAATTGGGGCCTCTAAGTGTTAGCAAAATGAACCTGAAGTGGACTGGTCAACCAAATTTGAAAACTCTAAAATTCCCAAATTTTCTCTAAGTGTTAGGAACTTTCCCCTTTTAGAATTTCCATTTTCAACTAACATCCATTTTTGGTAGGTTTGAGAATTTTCTTGATTTTATTTATTTCTTTGACTTTCTTTGACCGATTTTCCACCAAAAGTCAACATTTGACTGTTGACTTTGACTTTGACCAAAAAGTCAACATTTTCTGATTTTTCTGATTTCAGATGAATTTCCCGATTAATCCGTTTCGGAACCAATTCTCAATCAACTTCCAACCAAATAAACTCCAGTGAATGATGTTTCTTCAAGACAGCCATATCTCACGTCCACAAACATCTTCTGATTAACTCTTGATTTTAGGAGTATGCTGGTGGAAATGATCCTCTATAATCAGACTTCAGATCCTTTCTTCTGAACCGAGGGATTTTCTTGATAGAAGCTCTTTTTGTCAATTTTCTTGATCCTTAATTGTGATATGGATGAATGTATGAATGACTTATATGAGGTATGCACATGAATATGATATGAAAGCCAATTAGGGAATAAATAAGTGGGCAAATTTTGGGGTGCAACACCACCTTATTTTAAAATCTTCGTTCCTTAGCAATGAAATGAAGAAGAACTGATAATATTTCACATGTACTCTTGCTAATTGCAGTAAATCTATGGTAAAAAAGTTTCGACTTTATGAAAAATAAATAGATAAAAGTTTAAATGTTCCACGTGATAGCATGTCTGCTTGTGCACAACTGCCTACTATGTAAAATTTTAAACTCTAGAATAGCTTTACCTAAAGTATGTTTAAAAAATCTATAAAGCATGACTGCTTGTTTCTCTCGCCTCTCATTTTAAAAATGCTCTTACTTGATATGTTCCCTATATATATATATATATATATATATATATATATATATATATATATATATATATATATATATATATATATAAAGTATTTAGCCCATAAAATATGTGGGTTTAGGCGCAAGAAGACACACAAATAGATACATCCTTAATTCCCAAGTCTCCTTATTTTTTACCTCTTCAGATAGAAGACCAAGTCATCCGTGTAATACTATTCTTCTCAGCATCTTCTTGCCACATAAAATTCCTTTGCACACTAGTAATTTGTTAGATGTCTTTAATTGGATCTTTAAAAAAAGAGAATTGATAAACAGGCAACCTATTAATTGAAACTTTAAGATACGAGGTTAATTCTCCTTCTGAAAAGGAAGAAAAAGGGCCTGTAGAGTGGCTCACTTCCTCGGGATGCTGAATATCCACAATCTCTATTTATGTCAATGTCGAAGAATCATCTGCGCTACCTTGACCTTGGCCCTTCTTCACATAATAAGGTACGGCAACAACCACCAGAAACTGAAAAATGATGGTTGCACCGATGAAGAAATGTAATGGAGAGGAGCTATGATGGTGGTTTCTCAAATCCGGATCCACAAGGCCGTGGGAGTTCCTGTCCAACGTAGGCGAGGGAGAGATGATGGGAGAAAATTGAGTGAGAGGAGGAAGGTTCATGTTGGAGTGGTTGGTATGAAAGAGAAGGCGAGGTGGTAAATTTATGAAAGAAAGGAAGAAGAAGAAGAAGAAGAAGAAGAAAGAAACTCCAGAGTCTGTTATAGAGAAATCATTAATTTCTTCTTATTGGTTTGAAATGAAATTGTCCAGAGAGAGAGAGGTAATATATGGGACCCACCTTGTTTGAAAATCTTCGCTCCTTAGCAAAGAAATGGAGAAGAACTGGAAATATTCCCCATGTACTCTTGCTAATTGCAATAAAATTAAGGTAAACAAGTTTTGACTATATGAAAAATAAATAGATAAAAGTTTAAATGTTCCACATGATAGCATGTCTGCTCGTGCACAACTGCCTACTTTGTAAAATTTTAAACTCTAGAATAGCTTTACCTAAAGTATGTATAAAAAATCTATAAAGCATTTCTACTTGTTTCTGTCATCTCTCATTTTAAAAATGCTCCTACTTGATATGTTCCCTATATATATAAAGTATTTAGTCCATAAAATATGTGGGTTTAGGCGCACGCGCACACAGAAATATATACATTCTTAATTCTCAAGTTTCTTTTTTTTTACCTCTTCAGATAGAAGACCGAATCGTCCATGTAATACCCTTATTCTCGGCATCTCCTTGCCACATAAAATTGCTTTGTACACTAGTAATTTGTTGGATGACTTTAAGTGAAACTTTTAAAAAAGAGAATTGATGAACAAATAAACTATTAATAGAAACTTTAAGATACTAGGTTCATTCTCCTCAAGATGTTGAACAACCACCATCTCCATTGATGTCGATGTTGAAGAATCATCTGCCCTACCTTGACCTTGGCGCTTCTTCTCATAATAAGCTACTGCAACGACCACCAGAAATAATGCAATGATGGCTGCAACAATGAAGAAAGGTAAGGGAGATGAGTTATGGTGGTGGTTTCTCAAATTCGGATCCACAAGGCCGTGAGAGTGCCCGTCCAACATAGGTGAGGGAAATGGAGTGAAAGGAGGAAGGTTCATGTTAGAGTGGTTGGAATGGAAGAGAAGACGAGGTGATAAATTTGTGAAAGATAGGAAGACGAAGAAAGAAACTTCACAGTCTGTTAAAGAGAAATCATTGATTTCTTATTGGTTTGTAATGAAATTGTGGAGGGAGAGAGAGAGGTAATATATGGGACCCACCTTGTTTTAAAATCTTCGCTCCTTAGCAAAGAAATGAAGAAGAACTAGCTATATTCCACATGTACTCTTTTTAATTGCAGTAAAATTAAGGTAAAAAAGTTTTGACTTAATGAAAAATAAATAGATAAAAGATTCAATGTTCCACGTGATAGCATGTCTGCTTGTGCATAAACGCCTAATATGTAAAATTTTAAACTCTAGAATAGCTTTACCTAAAGTTTGTTTAAAATATCTATTCATTCTAGATTCATCACAACCTTATGAAACAATACTAAAGTGACTTATAAAAAGCTCATTCTGGATTCAGAAATTCACAACAAAAAATGTACATCTTTCACCGAAAATTCCAGAGAAACACATCCTCAAGGCTCAAATTTTCACCACCAGGTCACACAATGTTTTTAACAATTGATATCAAAGTCTGATTATCGATATTATAATTTTCCTATAATTAATTAAGTATTATATTGATGAATCTATTTTGTTAAGCATTTAATAAAATGGTCTGATAACTTGGAATAATAGTTCAATATGTCTATCATGGTTTTAAATTAGCAAATTATTGTATATTGATAGTTGAATGGTACTCATATCACAGTACACTATAATACCACGATTATATAATTATAAATTTATAATATACATGGTTCAATCGTTTATATTAATAAAAAAAGGTTAAAGCATCATATACATATTATGAATGAATATATTTATTGTTATTGCACATCATATATTGGGTTTCATATCATACATACTATATTTTGTCATGTCTCATACCGTGACTTCATATTAACATTGAAAATAAAATTATAGTATTATTGCTAAGACATAAAGAATGCATTATATATGTTGTTATTTTGGTTTACGAGATGAGTGAAAATTTAGGAATCTAAAATGCATGACACGAATAATCAAACGAGACCCTTCATTTTGAATGACTATCACTTAACCAATGGAACCGATAAAATTGTTTGTGTTAAGTTTGAATGCCAAACCATATAAACGTTCTTTTTCCGAGTGCAAAGATCATTTAAAGATGATTCATAAGAAGATGTAGAATTTTGAGAATCTTATCACGGAGGGTAAGAAATTCGAGATTCTTACAAATAAGAACCTCGTGAGAAAGGTTCTCCACGGATTATTGAAACACAAACCGAAAGGTTGTCAATGATTGTTAAAAAACAAATCAAACTTAGAATAAGCAAAAAGTCTGAAAGGCTAAGGATCTAGGATCGAACAAATCGATTGTCGGCACACTTCTTATATCTAGTAGAAGAAAATAGTGATAATTTTGTTCGTAAGGTTCCTATTATTCTTCGAGTGGAAGATGATCCTAAAGATTTACAATGAAGATGTAACTTCAAGGGACTTCTCTTGGAATGATGTTATCCAAGATGAAATGAATTCAATAATGTCAAACAACACTTGGGAACTTGTCAATCTACCTAAAGGATAAAAATCCATTGGATGTAAATGGATGTTTAGAAGGAAGTATCATAGTGATGATACACTAGACACCTACAATGATAGATTAGTGGCCAAGGTTTTTTTTATAAAAGGAACGTGTTGATTGTTTCAACAGATATGCACCACCAACAAGGATGACAATAATTAAAAGTATCGCTTACATTAGTTTCTTTGCATCTTATTGATCAAATAAATGTCAAACGACATTCCTACATAGAAATCTCCATGAGGAGATTTATATGGAGCAATCGGAAGGTTATGTACTTCCTACTAATGAACAAACAACTGTACAAGCTTGTTAAATCCTTGTATGGATTAAAACAAGCACCGGAACAATGACATGAAAAGTTTAACTTTGTCATTGTAAGATTCTCCGATTAAAGGGGAGACACATAAGTTAGGGGGAGAATTTTCAATCTTATCAAAACAAGAATTCAAATAGCTTGTCATCATCAAAAAGGGGGAGATTGTGAAGAATATATCTTATATCTAGTTTTGATGAAGACAAAGGTAATCAAAGAATAAAAATGATCAAAAGTGTCATGCACATCAATGATGAAGTTGATCAAGAAGGTTGAATATACAAATTCAAGTGAATATTTGAGACAAGAGAACTTAAATAAGATACCCATTGCAATTTATACTATATTACTTTAAATTTCTCATAATTTTATATCTCACTTCATCTAAAAAATTTCGGGCATCATCATGCATGATTATCTAAAAAACCTTCTTCATCTAATTCTTATGACAAGTGTTTGTACACAAAGTTGTGTGAGAATATTGTGATATTCCTTTGTCTCTATGTTGATTACATGTTGATCATTAGCAACGAGATAAATGGAATCTTAGAAACAAAGAGGTTTCTAACTTCCACATTCAAGATGGAAAATCTTAAATTGTGGACACTATTTTCGATCAAAGTAAAGCAAAAGAGTGGAGGTTAAAAATATAGTCAAACACATTATATTGAGAAAACTTCCACATTCAAGATGAAAGATCTTGGACTAGTTTACACTCTTTTGAGGATCAAATTAATGAAAAATAGTGGGGATTATGAACTTAGTCAAATACACTTTGTTAAGAAAGTTCTTGGTAACTTCAAATTGTCATGTTTCAAGAAAGTGAATATTCAATTTGATCTTAGTGTCAAAATGATGATGGAAAAGTTATGGTCATATTAGAATACACAAGTGAAATTGGTTTTCTTGTGTGATGTACTATATCCGACATAGCATTTGCAATTAGTAATTGAGTATATTTACTAGAAATCCAAACGGGGAGCATTGGAAGGCCATCACAAGGATTTTCGATCACAAAGATTTTTTATTATCTTTTAAAAACTAAAATATTGACCTCTATTATAGTAGGTTTCCGGCCATATTAGAAGGATATACCAATATGAGTTGGAAATCGAGTATTAGAGATCATACATTTACAACTAAGAGGATATTTACACTAGTTGGGAAGTGATATTTCTTGGAAGAGCAAGAAACAAACATGAATCACTCTCTTGACCATGGAGCCATAGTGTGTGAATCTCACTTTCACTGGCCAAAGAAGTTGAATGGTTAAGGGACCTTCTGTTGGAATTTCCATTGGCTAAAGACAAATGTTTCAAAGGTGTTAACACAATGTGATAGTCAAGCCAATTTAGAAAGAACTCAGATAAGTGTAAAGTGAGAAGTCTTGGAACTGAGGCCTTAGACATTCTTTCATTAGAAAATTGATTAAAGATGTAGCCATTTCACCCACATATTTATGATAAATCTATGATTTAGGAAATTCATTTACCAAGCCATTGGCCAGACTTAATAAAAACAACCTCGAGAGGTATGGGTTGAAACTCCTTGAGTAAGAGTTCCGACAACAGCGGCAACCCAATCTTACGTTAACAGAATATTAACCTCAAGATTCAATGGGTAACAACTAGTCGTTGATTTGGATAATTGTCAAACATTTCATGATATGTTAACCTTAAAACGAGGGTTGAGTTATATTTTAAACTCTTAATGAAGTTCAATACCGAGGGTCTGTGTCTCAAGGAAAAAGACACAATATGAAATTCACCTATGTGAATTTCGAGATGGTGTCGTCTCAAAGTGAGAGTTGGAGTTTCTCTCATGAAAAATTCATGAAACAGGATAACATATGGTTATAAATAAGTAATAGGAGAGAAATGTAGGCGAAGAACCCTTAAAGAATGTGTGTAAGTAAGGTAACACCGCTAATCACATGGATTAATGGTTTAAAAGCATTGCTACCTGGCATTCTGTTGAAGCGGTAAAGCGGCAAGCAACAAAAGTTTTGGAAGTATTTATCCGGGAATTTATCGTGTCCATAGAGACTAGTGATATTGAACTTCCATTCAACGGTGTCTGCAATTATAAGTTTGGATTGAATTGGTAAAAAGTAAATGTGAGAATTAAACATATGAATAAGAAAAAATACATTCTTTGGAGAGGAGAAACTATCAAGCATGAATTTACACAACTCAAAACAAACTTAAACATATCGATAAGTCGCACTCAACATACAAAAATCATCAAAATCATCATATATCGCTCACAACAGTGTCCATCTCCACAACACTGAGCTGAGAGAACAACTGTATTACTCTTGTCGACGATCTCTCAACCGACTCAAACAACACAAAAGCATTAAGCTTCGATACCCACGCGATTATTAGCTCTAAATCTATCTCTAGAATCTAGAAACTAATAGATTTCCTTCCCTAATCAAGATTTGTGAGGTCTATCTCTACAACAACATAAATGCAAAAAGATCAAGAAAAGTACAAAATTGATTTGTAAAGCATATATTATACAACACCATGATCAATACATATACATATGTTCAAAGTAAATATACAAACATACCCAAAAAAATAGAGTATACAAAAAGAAGTCTAGAAGAGGAACCAAATATTTATTGGTTTGTCAACACCAATCAATGAGAAATTCAACCTCTAATCATCAAGATGCAACCCCATTTGATGTTTCTAAGCCTCCCTCAACCAAAAAATGAAGGTTGATGGAGTTGGGACAATACCCCAAAACCATGACCTAAAAATGTGTTTTTGCCCCTTTTAACGCACTTCTGTCTTGCGAGATTCGCCGGGCGAACGAAACCAGTAGCAACATCACTGTTTTGGCCATAACTTGAGAATAGTAGCTCTGGTTTGCGCCCGATTCGAAGCGTTGGAAATCTTATTCAATTTCCTATCTAACAATAACAAAATATCAACCAAATTGATGATTTTTTATTCTTTGATTGTGAGTCTTATTTGTTGATGAGTTAGTTTTGTTGCTCAAAATCGCGCGTTTGAAGCCGTGTCTTTGACACTTTATTGCTCATGCTCTAAATACGCATCAATACCTATAAAATGAATAGAAAACTATCAAATGGTACATTTATGAATCAAAAATTCGATTAAACACAAAGTACACGTATTTATGTAATATACGCTAAAACGCGTCTAAATTGAGGAAAAAGAGAAGATAAGTGCCGCAAAACTATATACAAAAATAACTACAATTTGACACTTATCACATTCCGATTACACTTTGCATTGTCCTTACTAAGACTAGGTTTAAAATGAAAGATAATTAACTGTATTAACATCCTTTATTTCCCTAATTTTGGAATTGGACTTGTCATTATTAGAACAAGTGGGGGATTATTGTAAATTATTAACAATAATTAATAATAGGAGTGTTCCAAAACAACAAGAAAATATGCTAGTAAATTTGAATTTTGAATTTGAAAGTTGGCAACACTTCATGAAGTGCTGCAAAATGAAAACATGCAACTCTTGGTAAATGTTGCAGTAGGCCAAATATTGTAACTTTTGAAAAAAGGAATTGTTTCACTAAGGATCACAACCTTATGAAACAATATTAAAGTGGTCTATAAAAACCTCATTATAGATTCAGAAATTCACAACAAAAAATGTACTCATCCCTAGTGGGTACCCTAAAAAATCACCCACAGTGGATAGGAAAAAACCCCGAAAAATAGATTCAGGCACTGACAATTACCCATGAAAATAAGCGGGTATAGACGCGGGTACGGGTACCTTAGTACCCACTCTGTCCCATACCCGCACAATATATATTTATATATTTTTACTTTTATTATTATATACACATTATTATATACACATGTATGCTTATCAATTTTATAAAATACACCACTATTAGACTTGTACGCGTTTTAACATAAGTCTTTATTTATTTCTTAACTCAATAATAACATTCTTGAATATTTTTTTTAAATGTTGTTAAAAATTTAAAAGGACATGATAAATTATAATTGATTGATAATTTTTATTAGATATGCAGGTAAACGGATGCGGGTATGTGTACTTAGGTACCCCTAGGATACGGGTACCAATGTTGATACCCACGCAGGTATGAGTTCGGTTAACGGGATTTTTTCGAACCGCAAGTATGGGCACAGATACTTAAGTATCCTACCCATTGCCCTTCCTAGTTAGGGAGTATAAACTCATGACCTTTGTTGAATGATGTTCTTAGCAGTGGCAGATCTTGCCTAAATTATTAGTGTGCTTGTGCAACCATGTAGATGTTTTGCACTTGGGTTTCAGATTAAGTTCTGATGTGTACTCACCAATGGTGTGCTTGTATGGCCTAGGTCGGAAGGTATGAGCTACTTATGGATTCCCCGTACATAGGTTTTCATACTTGATTGCACTGTTATATTGTGTGTTTACTAATTCAATTGGGTGGTCAAAGGAATCCCAATTGAGATGATATGTGTTATTATGTTTTCCTAAACTTGTAGTGAAGAAACCTCTGATCAATGGTGGATCAGTTTGATTCATGTACCCTATAGAACCAAGTGGACCTGTAAGATAGTGGAACTTGCTGAGATCTAGTAATCTCACCCCAATTCAATTATTATCTTTTTAGGTTGTTTAAGGCAGGACAAGGGAAAAGGTAGGATGACTTAGCTTTACGGTGATGTTTCCTGGCTATGTTCTATCATTTATTTTGGAGCTTTCAGCTTATGTATTTCGGATTATGTATTAGTACTTTTGGGATTGTATATTTTTGGCCATAACACATTCGACTTTTGTATTATGTACTGATACTTATCCAGCTTCGTTGCTTATGTATGATATTAATGTACCAAATTACAATTCCATATATTATTCTAGACATATATGTATGGGGTGTTACAGTTGATATCAGAGCATATCGATTCTCGGCTTTGCCATGAAACATCATAAGTCAGTCCTATTCTACCTCATATGTGTAGTAATCAACATGATTACTTATCTCTTACTTATGGCTTTGATCCTAATCAACTTAAGTCCATGTGTAAGACAAGAAGAAAAATGGTTGATGAACACAGAGGTCCCGACAGACCTAGTACTAGGAATGTGGAGCCTGGGGTTAGAGTTGGGAATGCAAATGTGTTATGGCCGCAAATTCTACAACAAATGCAATAGCATAATTAGATGATGATGTAGATGATGCAGGGTGTGCAAGGGAAATAACCATCACCCCTCCTAATTCACATAATGAAGTAGGGCCAGACTTCTGTGCATTATTTAGGATGAAACCACGATAATTCTTAGGTGGTCTGGACCTAGTGGCGGCTCATGATTGGTTGTATGGCAGGGAGAGAATGTTCTAAGCTATTCGTTGTAATAAAGAGGAGAAGGTGATCCTTGCTTCTCAGATGATGAAGGTATCGACTGGTAGGTGGTGGGATACTGCATCTACTTATTTCACATCTCAAATGATCCCAAAGGATTGGCAGCATTTCAAGACAACCTTCTTGGAGAAGTACTACCATAACAACCAGCGTGCACAAAAGGAGCGTGAGTTCTAGTTGTTTAAGCTAGGTAACATGTTAGTGTCTGAGTGTGCTGAGAATTTTGAGGACATGGATGCCTATTCTAGACAAGTTGTTTATGCACTAGATGAGCTTTGAAAGATATATCAATTCTTGTTTGGGCTAAATGCTGACATTTTTCATAGTGTGTCCCAAAGAGAGTTCACTACCTATGCTAATGTTTAAGGCAATGCTATGTTGCTGAGAACAGTTTGAAAAGGGTTTCTGATGAAAGGGAGAAAAACATATCGGGATACAAGGATAAAGGGAAATTAGGCCAGTGCCAGAAGCCTCATAACCTTTAATCCAAGAGAAGGCAAAGTTATGGAGATCAGTCGGCCCAACCTTCTCACTGTGATAAGTGCAAGAGAAGACATAATGGGGATTGTAGATCAAGTCTAGTAAGGTGTTATAGGTATGGTGAACTAGGTCATGTGATTATGTATTGTCCAGCTCAAAGTATTCAAGGAAATTCCAAAGATCAGGTTACTCCTTGGATGCAAAGAAGGCAAAAGGGAACAACAACCTTGTTGCTGGTACATGTGATGTTAATAATCATCCTTTGTTTGTATTAGTTGATTGTGGAGCAATGTATTCCTTTATTTCTAACCTTTGTGTGCTGCGACTTGGGTTTGAAGCTCAGAAGGTCTGTAAAAAGTGTTCTATTACTTTTAACAGCCACAATTTCTTGATTGATCTTATTTATCTATCGCTCAAGAAGATCGATGTGATTTTGGATATGGATTGGTTATCCAATAACTCTGTATATATCGGCTGTAAGGAAAAGGCTATCTTTATTCCTGCTAAGGAGACTACTTCAATTGATGTTATTGGCAACCTGATTAAAGGTACGGTTAAATTGGTTAATTATCTTTTTGCACAGGAGAAATCCTTTCTTTTAGTTCTCACCACAGATTTAGAAGATAGGAAGAGTGTGTCGGAGATTCCTATCGTATTCAAGTTTCCTTATGTGTTTCCCGAGGATGTCATTTCTCTTCCACTAGAAAGAGAAGTTAAGATCTCCATTGACCTTGTTCTGGGAACCGCTCTGGTTTCTATTGCTCCTTATTGGATGTCTCCTGCAGAGTTGATAGAACTGAAGAGCCAATTAGAATAAATGTTGGCGAAGCATTTTGTTCAGCATAGTGTTTCTAAAATTCTGGTATATCAAACTTCAGATGTCATATGACATGTCGAGACAGGCCATGGCTCTCTTTCAAGGAATTTTTTGGAGTTCTTTATGAATGAGGTATTAGTTTATTCTTTTGAAGAAGGTGTTTCTATAATGAGCATCCCCATATCTTCTAGTACTGTTAGATGAGAATGAAGGTGAAAATGTATGTGGTGACAACAACAATGGGCCTTGATAGTTATGAGATTTAGATCTAGACGATATGTGTCCACATTATGTATGGGAACGTGTTCCATATCTTTTATATCCATCTAGTAGGTGATGGTAATAAGAGTCCATCAAATCCTTGTCTTAGTATTGTATTATCCCATTGTCAGCTTGAATGAGACCTCTCATAGGCCTTCAAGGTGTTGGTGGTGCTTGGTGGCCTAGATAGGTTGCCCTGATCCTTGAAGTATTTCATTATATAGTTCCAAGGTTGTTTACTATCTCTTGAAAACCACTAACAAAACTCTTAGAAACATGTTTGTTTCTTTATTGATGACAAGGGGTGGACTAATCGAGTGTGCCTATCTCCTAATGGGTTCAAAGGTGGTGGTGGAGCATTTCCAACAAGTAAATAAGTTGCTGGTGGGATGTCTTTGATTTTTAACGGGGCCAACGAAAAATGTGTGATAATCGGTGGATGGGTGAGGGAACTGACGTTCCTAATGGGATGAAGAGGCTGCAATGCAAGTTTGTCTTCTGACTCATGGATGAATTTGATGATCTTGTTGGCCGTAAAACGGGGTGGTTTGGTCGTTGGTTGTGATGATGTTCATTTTTCCTTCGTTAACCATTTTGAATGTTGATTGTACTTAAAATGTTTGATAATCGAATTCTCAGAAATGATACCAAAAGTTTTGCGAAGACTGGTGAGATTCAAGAAAGAGGTTGTGAGCCTAGATTTGATAACAATAACAGTCAATAACAATAAAAAATTAGAAATATTTTGAGTTAGAAAAGTTTGTACTTTGTTATGACATCTTAATTGACTTTTCATATTGAGATTCTAAGGTTTCAATGGCCTAAAATCTTCATTATTAAGAAATTGTAAAAAAGTGGACAAATGTCGAAAGATCGGTCACGCTATGATATGACGGTTCTACTCAAATGGCTGGGACTTAAAGCCTTCATTAATGGAAAATATTTTGTGCAAGATTTGTGTTAAGTTCTGTCGTGCTATAACCTTATGTTAAACTCTATGGTGCTACAGCCTTATGAGGATAACAATATTAAAAAAAGGTGATGTCACAAGCTTAACATCATCATGGTGACGTCGACATCATGTAATCTTTGGTCAATTATCTATAATCTTACTGATGATATCGCTCTAAAAGATCCTGTTGGACTCATTTGCAATCAATTTTACTTTGAAACCGGCCCAAAAATAAATCTTAAATAATTTTTTAAACCTAATTTGATCGCAAGAGAATATAACATTGGTGCGTGTCTAGAACCGGATTCGAACCGGACGCCTCTAATTAAGAGGAAAAAAATCTCTTATCATACTGAAATAATTTTTATCATTTATTTTTATTGTGATATTTATATCTAAAAACGTCAATAGTTAAAGTACTTATATAGTAATCATTTTACTCAATTTTTTCCAATTAAATTTAAAATTTATATTAAAAATTTAAAAACTTGTGATAAATTAAATGGTTATATAAAATGAAAATGAAAATGAAAAATAAATTCAAAACAATCATTTTAGTTCAAACTATATGAATTCAATGATAAGAATCAATTTTTTTGTAAAGCACTTTCCAATTGATCTTATAGTCTTGGATTCAAGCTATCCATTCCATATGTATCAGAGAAATACTCAACAACAAACCTATAGTTCTCTTTTCATTCACTATTTTTTTATATAGCACTTTTCAAATGAATGTTATTTGAAGCTACCAAATGCAGGTAAAGTTAACATCCTGGTGTATACACGCACAACATTCCAAAACATATAATTGAAAAAAGAGGTAGCCTGCAATGTTTGTAGTAGTTTATGTATTATTGAATAATTACAGCAAGATAGTTTATAACTATTCAGTTTTAAAATCCTTGTTCACAATGTTTGGTGGAATCATACACTATATAATAAAACAGTTATATCAAAGATGAATTCAAAACAAAGTCACAGTTTCATTATACTCACTCTCACACACTTTTAACAACAACAAGAAGATGAAAAAAGTACAAGTGGTGTTGATCCCTTCTCCTGGTGTAGGTCATATAGTTTCGACTCTGGAGTTCGCGAAGCTTCTAATCAACCGTGACAACCGTCTACGAATAAATGTCTTGATTATGAAATTCCCACTCGCCACAGAAACTGATGTTTACACTAAATCCCTTCCTATCTTAGATTCTCTCAATGTCATCAACCTTCCAGAATGCTCTCTTCCCCCGAATTCCAACCCTGGTTCCGCCATGATCGCTCTCCTCGAAGCTCAGAAACCAAACGTCAAACAAGCTGTCTCTAACCTCATTACTAGAGAGCCACAACACGGACGCCTGGCTGCCTTTGTTGTTGACATGTTCTGCACCCCCATGATTGATATTGCCAAAGAGTTTTCCGTTCCTACGCTCGTCTTCTTCACTTCCGGTGTTGCTTTCCTTGGTTTGAGTCTCCATCTTCACACCATCCATGAACGAGACAGCGTAGATTCAACTCAATTGCTGCAACTCACTAAGCTGGCTGTCCCGAGTTTCGCTAACTCGGTTCCAATAAAATCGTTGCCTAGTGTTGTGCTACTCAAAGAATGGGAGCCGTTTTTGATGGACTTCTACTGGAAAGGCCTGAAGAATGCTGATGGCATTATAGTAAATTCATTTGAAGAGCTTGAATCCCATGCGGTTCATTCATTTGTATCTCATGCAGGCCTAACTAGTTTACCGATATATCCGGTCGGACCTATACTAAACCTGGAGCCGAAAACCAAATGCAGCGTTGATTCTGATGGCATCCTCAAGTGGCTTGATGATAAACCTCCTTCCTCGATAATTTTTCTCTGCTTCGGCAGTATGGGTTCTTTCGATGAAGATCAGATTAAGAAGATAGCATATGCTATTGAGAATAGTGGCGTCCGCTTTATATGGTCTCTTCGAAAACCTCCACCAAAAGGCACTATGGATGCGCCTTCTAATTACCCACATTTTCAATTGGATTCGATTTTACCTAAAGGATTTTTAGATCGGACTGCAGAAACTGGAAGGGTCATTGGATGGGCCCCTCAAGCTCAAATACTAGCCCATCGTGCGACAGGAGGATTTGTTTCGCATTGTGGCTGGAATTCAACACTTGAGAGTATCTATTATGGCGTGCCTATTGCCACGTGGCCTATTTCTGCCGAACAACAAATGAATGCTTTTGAATTGGTGAGTGAACTGAAGTTGGGTGTGGAGATTACATTGGATTATAGCATAACGTTCAATGGTGAACCTAACTATGTTGTAACGGCAGACATGATTGAAAAAGGAATAAAGAGTGTGTTGGATAAGGATGGAGAGGTAAGAAAGAAAGTGAAAGAGATGAGTGAAAAGAGTAGGAAGACTTTATTAGAAGGAGGATCTTCTTACACTTATTTAGAACGATTGATTGATTATATTGTGAATCAAACATCAGATTAAATTATGTATGGTTTGGAAATGCTTCTTACACTTATTCTAGCCATTCTTGTAATTTTCTAAGTCCTCCAAATGGTTCTCAACCGTAATTGCTAACCATTTCAGTAATAGATTCCTCCAAATGGTTCTCAACCGTAATTGCTAACCATTTCAGTAATAGATTCGTAAATTGTACTCACTCTTTACACAATTTAGTGAAATAATTTTTGAATATTATTTTTGTACTATTTACTTTTCTCTTATTGTTAAATTGGTGCTTTCGTTGGCTACCTGCATCATGGCTAAAAATACACACAGGAAATCCATGGACATCTCCTAAAGTGCAATATATATACTTTAATTGCTGTCAATTTCCAAAAAAGTTGTGTGGCTCAGTTGGAAAAGAAAGTGCTTCAGCAATAGGTTTGATTTCCATTAGCATCAAAATTTGGTCTTAATATTTAAAAAGGGGTTAAACTTCCAACAAAAAAAAAAACTAATTTGAGAAACTAAATTACCAAATTTTAAAATAGGGAAAATATTCAACAGCTTAATAGAATTTGAATGAGTTCAAAAAATATCTCTCACACCTTTTGAGTCATCTATTTTTCTACTCCAATAAACATACTCTGCATCCTCTATAAACTTAAGCAAATGTTGTATCTCACTTCTAGGATCTGATCTCTTTTTCTAACATACTCTTATGTTTTATGGCATTCTAATCGGATACTTATGTTTCAAAAGAGATTAATAACCACTCTATAGATAAGGCGAGGTCCCAATGTAAGTTGGGTTGAGTACCCTTTGTAATAGTTAAGGATTCCATTGCTTATAAAGAAAATGCAATTTTATTTTTTGTAAAGTACTTTCCAAATGATCTTGTAGACTTCAGTTCAACCTATCCGTATGTATAAGAGAAACACAACAACAAACTTATAGTTCTACTTTCATTCACAACTTTCATGTATAGCTGAATGATTGTTATACTCAACAACATACTTATACCCAACAACATACTTATAGTTCTACTTTTCAAATGGTTGTTATTTGAAGCAGCCAAATGCAGGTAAACTTAATATAATGTTTGTTATTTGTCGGTTTTTGTGAATTATTGAATAATTCCAACAAGATAATAACGGGTCAATTTTAAAATCCTTGTTCACCAATAGCTTCCACCATTCATCCATTCTGCCCTACAAACATTTCAATCACACTATATTATTAAAACCGTAAGTCATGATACATCTCCCAATGCTAAGATTCCTCTAACTCAAGCCATGTTTGGAATAACACTATAACAACAACAAAGTCACAGTTTCACATAATCACTCACACACTTCTAACAACAACAAAAAGATGATGAAAAAAGCACAAGTGGTGTTTATCCCTTCTCCTGGTGTTGGCCACATAGTTTCAACTCTCGAGTTTGCAAAGCTTCTAATCAACCGTGATAACCGTCTCCGAATAACCGTCTTGATTATGAAATTCCCAAATACTACAGAAACTGATATCTACACTAAATCCCTTCCCATCTTAGATTCTCTCAATATCATCAACCTTCCAGAATGTTCTCTTCCTCCAAACATGGATCGACGTTCCGCCATGATCGCTCTCCTTGAAGCTCAAAAACCAAACGTCAAGCAAGCTGTCTCTAACCTCACTACTGGAGAAGCACAGCACGGACGCTTGGCTGCCTTTGTTGTTGACATGTTCTGCACCCGCATGATTGATGTTGCCAAAGAATTTTCCGTCCCTACGCTCGTCTTCTTCACTTCCGGCGTTGCTTTACTTGGCTTGATGTTTCATCTTCATACTATCCATGAACGAGACAGCGTAGATTCGACTCAGTTGCTGCAACTCACTGAGCTGGCTGTCCCGAGTTTCGCTAACCCGGTTCCAACAGAATCGTTGCCTAGTG
The DNA here is from genome assembly GCF_029867415.1 of Vicia villosa. NCBI lineage: Eukaryota > Viridiplantae > Streptophyta > Magnoliopsida > Fabales > Fabaceae > Vicia > Vicia villosa. The sequence goes on along the minus strand of NC_081186.1, from coordinate 92,830,529 downwards.
TTGTGCTACAAAAGGAATGGGAGTCGTTTTTTATGGCCTACTGCAAAGGCCTCAAGAATGCTGATGGCATTATAGTAAATTCATTTGAAGAGCTAGAATCCTATGCGGTTCACTCGTTTGCATCCCATCCTGATCTAGCTAGTTTAACAACTATATATCCGGTGGGGCCCATACTAAACCTAGAATCCAAAACCAAAGGAAGCGTTGATTCCGATGACACCATCAAGTGGCTTGATGATCAACCTCCTTCTTCTGTAGTTTTTCTCTGCTTTGGAAGTAGGGGTTCTTTCTATGAGGATCAGATTAAAGAGATTGCTTATGCTATTGAGAAAAGTGAAGTCCGTTTTATATGGGCTCTCCGTAAACCTCCACCAAAGGGGACGATGGATGCACCCTCTGATTATTCACCTTTTCATTTTGATTCGATTTTACCAAAAGGATTTTTAGATCGGACTGCTAAAATTGGAAGGGTCGTTGGATGGGCACCACAAGCTCAAATACTAGCTCATCCAGCGACGGGAGGATTTGTTTCGCATTGTGGTTGGAATTCAACACTTGAGAGCATTTATTTTGGTGTGCCTATTGCCACGTGGCCACATTCCGCAGAACAACCGACAAATGCTTTTGAGTTGGTGTGTGAGTTGAAGATAGCAGTGGAGATTGCATTGGATTATCGAGTGGAATATACTGGTGAGCATAACTATGTTGTAAATGCAGAAAAGATTGAGAGAGGAATAAGGAGTGTCTTGTCCGAGGATGAAGAGATAAGGAAGAAAGTGAACGAGATGAGTGAAAAGAGTGGGAATACTTTATTAGAAGGAGGATCTTCTTATAATTATTTAGGTCGTTTGATTGATTATATTGTGAACCAAATATGATAGTACTCACTTACAAGAAGAAAGTCATAGCGGATTGAGTTCACATTAATGATGCTTGTTTTCTTGCTTGGAAATTTATTTGCTTTGTATTACATTAATTTTAGTTTGTGCTCCATCTTTTAACACTAGTACAAAAATACCTTTTTAGCAGAAGTTTTTAAGTCAGTTCACATGCCACCTGACTTAAGAAGTGATGCGGTGGCAATTCCCTAAATATTTGTAACTTAGTTAGGTCGGGTGCATTTAAAACTGACTTAACAAAAATTAAATAAAAACATATAATTCACATTAAATTTCTTAAGTCGCTTGTGTTTATTAACTGACTTAAGAAGTCTATTTATTAAGTCACGTGGTACCCACCTGACCTAAGAGGTTTTATATATTTCTAAAAAAAATTAAATTCTAATGTGTTTCACGAGGGATCGAACTCGATACCCTTCATAAAAAAGTTTTATAATAAATTTATATTTATCAAAAATAAAATAAAAAATAAAATAATCAATGTATAAAGAAATGCACCATTCATTATACATACAAAAAAAAAATAAAAAAACACGTTTAAACAAATTATTTTCCGATTTTTACCTTTTTGCATTTCTCAAACCGTTTCTTCTCCCCAAACTCATCAAAATCGTGGCCTCTCAGAGATTGAAAAATCCCAAACTCTAACCCTAACAAAAATTGAAAAATCCCTCAACCAAAAGAGAGCTCTACTGGGTACGATTCTTTCCACAAATTCTAGCCCTAACCATTTCTTCCAAACCATATGAGCTTCATCTTCTTCCCCTGTGTACGATTCATCGTTCTTGTACAAGCTCTCAATCAATTATGAGCTATTCTTCAACCTACGTACGAGCTTCCTTTAACCTGTGCAAGTTCTCCTTCGATTTTCTCTTTTCTCTGGCTACGAATCTAACCCTTTCTTCTTTGTAGGTCTCAAACCCTAACAATTGAAGACTTTGGTTGTTCAAAATTTCTCAAACCTCAAAGGGTTTTCGAACCTTTCATTATTAGTAAGTCATTTTTTCCATTTTGAATTTGTTTAACTGCATAATAGCTTAGCTTACTCAGCACTGGTATAATTATTAAAGACATCGGTAACATACAAGTAGTACGCTAGCGACGATTCTTCAATTTCCTTTGTTTCGTTAACTATGTTTCATGAATTTTTTTGACTGTGAATGTAACTAACTTAGGGATTTTGCAACCTTGATAAATTCTCGCTAATACAAAATTGCGATAATCATGTGATTTAAAGAATATTCTGTGTATAATTTAATCAGGTTAATGTTGCATGTTGTTAATAGTATAATTGTATTCCCTATTCCTGCATTTTTATCAGGTTAACATCCACGTTAAAACTTCTTCATTAACATTTTCAAACCGCATATACTATTTCCCAATGAATATCCTTCATTTTTATTGTATATAATTGTGATTAGGCACTGTAATTCTTTAGAATTATTTGTTCATTGGTGAATCTTGTTTGTTAGGATTTTGATGATCTTTTTCCATCTGTTATGGATGCCCCGAATGAGGTACTCTTTATTTCTTATCGTATAAGCCACTTATAATTTTGTAGAAATGCATAGATTAGATGTGATTGGGTGTTTCATCTGATCTAGATACTATATTTTTGATTTGAACCTACTTGAGCTATCTTTAGAGGCAGTTAAGTGGATACTATGGTAAAAGATGGCTACAGAAATTCTAAGTTGTCATCAATAGTCATTGGTAAAAAATCCATCCTATCATTGGCATTTTTAGAGTTTGTTGTATCGTGCTGCAGTCTGGGATTATTCTTTATTCTGCTTCCTTTCATAATTCTTTTTTACCATGGTATCCTCTATTGTTTCACAGTTAGTTAGTACATGTAGATAGTACTGTGTGCTGTCTCATTCCATTAATTATTTTATTGAAATCTTATGCAGATTCCAGTGAATAAGGTTCAAACATACCGCGATTTGTGTATTGTCTTGATGAAAAGAATATTTTTGTCAGCTCTTTATTTTCGTATAAATACAAGATATAAGGTGAGATGAAGTCCTTCTTTTCTGCTACAATACTATGCTCGATCACATGTTTCTAAATGCCTACTGGAAAAACTCATATGGCATCCATTATGTGATATCTCATATTTATGTACTTTTTACATTTATATTTTGGTATTAGTAAAATACTAGTATGGTTCAATTCCTCTGGGGCAAGACTTTTGTTCCGCACCTTTGTTATTTACAAATATTCCCCTGTACCGAATGGTGCTACAAAAATTATTTGTTTTTGTTAATACTTCTAAAGAATAATTAGTAGAAGAAATAAATGTGAGAGAAATTAAACTCATGTGAATATTGGATACATCAATTAAGTTATTTAGCTATATTTTTCTGTACTTAATGATACATACAAAGGTCACCAGTGTGTGTAGCATAGAGTCAATGCTCACATCATAGTTCAATCTCAAAGTCAGTCTAAAACAAACTTTTGTTTGGCAGTTTGTAAGTGTTGTCGTTGGCGGTCCATGGTGGAGAGCCAAAATCCTGTCATACCGGCCGCTTTGCGGCACCATTATTGCAAATTATGGCGGAAAACCCTGCAATATCGACAAATATTTACCATTGCGGCGAGCCCAAAAATCCACCATGTATATCCGCCATAGTGGCCATGGCGCCGCTATTTGATAAAACTGGTTTGTAATTTATCGGATAGTCTATCTCTTAGCATCTAAATCTGTTATCTTTGTATGAAATTTACAGAGTTCGATTCCACCATTCACATTAGACTTCAGTTGAATTGGATCATAGTAATTCTGGAAGGAAAGGATGTATTATAACAATAACTGCAGAACCAAAGAATTGACAAAATGCTATTAGAGTTGCTGTTCATGAGGTTTGTTTCCTCTGCTGTGCTTTACCTATCTTTTCAATATTACAATTTCTAATTTTGTTTCCATTGCTTGTTTCAGTTAGTTATTTTATGTTCTACTTTGTCAATAGTCACGATACTCTTACAATTGTCCCCTGGGTCCATATGGTCAGAAATGCATAGAGAAAACTAAATTGTTTTGGTTAAGAATTGCTCGAAAACTTACATTTACAACATTTGATCTATCATCATAGTCTAATGAAAACTTGTATGATGTAAGTTCGCAGCCTTAAAGATTTTGGTGTTACTCAGGGTGAATTAACCCGCTATCTAGATGCCCTTATGAAATATACTTGCTATTGCCGGGACAATTACCCTTGACGAGTATTTTCACTAATGGTCATTGGACATTGTATAACTCTTTATAATGATTTAAACCCCTTACCCTTTTGCTATTGTTGACTGTTATTTTATTCCCGCAACTTATAGATGCAATGCAAGTCTCTTTTGGAGGGCACAACTTGAATGACTTTCTAAGAAAATTAATTAATACAAAGTTGTGCGTCAGTAGTAGACTATATAGACAGAACTAAATAAATACTATTTCATTGCTTTTCTAAGAGAAGCCTCAATTTCACATTAACTAATGACCTTCCCTAGTAACAACATAACTTACAATAATTACAAAAGTGCTATGGAGATTATCTCTTTAATTTATAATTTTTAGTACAGCCATTTCAACTATCCTGATAAGAAAGATCAACTACTCTTCCTTTTATTAATGATTTCCGCATTCCTTATGTGTTGTAAATTAGGTGCTAGTTTCTATCACAATTTTGGTATTATGGTTGTTTTGGCTTCATTTTCTCTTTTTTATTGTAAAATTATATTAGTCAAAATGAGGTAAATATATTATATTTTGATTTTGATTTTGATTTTACTTTAATTAGTATATTTGAGTTATTTCATAGAACTTCATATTCAAATTTTTGTGTAACTTATATTTATTGATTTTAAATGTCTTTTGGTGTAGGTTAATTTTGTTGGTGCTCAGGTGTTAGAATTTATTGTTGATTTTGGAAAGCCTTCTACACCCCTTCCTATAGAAATTGTTGCTTGTGTTCTGAAAAAAGTTCACATCGAAGGAGCTGGGGTAATAGAATTCAAGATATCATCAACTGAAATAACTGATGTTATCAAAGCTGGATTGGATAACCCTATAGAGCCAGAACCCGAGGTACCTTTTTCTTTTACATAAATCCTCATTAGTTGGTCTTGAATTGACATTAGAAATATTAAGTTAGCCACTGGATGATGACTTGTCTATTCGTATTTGGTACTGTGTGTTTGGATTATATTTAAATGTCGATATAATAGTTTAATGTTATGTCAACATTTATTTATTTAGATATATGAGGATTCAAATCCATTTTAAAAAGATGAAGCAAAAAAATGTTCAAGAATGTTGTGCAAAAATGATATTGGAACACACTGAAGCAGAAGCAAGTGCAGACAATGATATGAATTAGGCGCAATTTTGTGTTGGATGTTGGCGGTTGGCTGTTCGGACAATGATATGATCTTTTCTCACCTGTCTTTAAGGTTTCTTGTTTTGGTTATATTTTGAAAAGTGCGCAGTTGTTGTTTCATCTTAGTCGTTACTCTTGTTTATGCTTTTTGATAAGTATAGTGTTATCTCTTTAAGTTTACATTTTAGTGCAACTGATGTTACCTGTTAGCACACAATGGCTATGTACCTATTTTGATTACAATGATGTTTTAATTTAATATAACAATATTTTTACTTCTATGGTCTTATTTTGAAGTCTGGGTGAGATATATGGAAAAAAAATTATATGGTGTTGTGTTATTATTATTATTTTGTCTGCTATTATGTTGATCTGTGTGATGATTTGTTGTTGTTGCTGTTATATATATATATATATATATATATATATATATATATATATATATATATATATATATATATATATATATATATATATATATATATATATATATATATATATATATATATATATATATATATATAGGTGCCATCCAAAAAAAATAACGTCACTATAAAAAAAAATCTTGTTAGGTCGGTTAAATATATTCGATTTAAAAATGAAACTTCTTAAGTCGGGTACAAGTGGGATTAGTGTTATCTGAAAGTTTATACTTATTAAGTCGGACACTGCTTAGCCGACCTTATAAAACTTTCTTAAGTCAGGTCTAAATCCGACTTAAGAAGTCCAAACTTCTTATGTCGGTAGTTCTTAGGTCAGGCTTGGAACCGACTTAAAAAGTCATTTTTAACCGACCTACAAGCATTTTTTCTACTAGTGTAAGCAGGATTTTTTATTACTAAGAAAATTAGTATTACCAAGTTGACAATGCTTCTTCTTAATTACTTAGACACCATGCTCGGAAACACATATCTTGAAGCCAAAGTTAACTAAAAAATCATCGATGTGTTTGTTCAAAGCCATAGGAGCTTGCTTTAAACCATAAAACGCTTTCTTCATTTTGTAAACCATTTCCCCTTGAGTTGTCACAACAAAACCAGGGGTTGTTCTACATAAACTTCCTCCTCGAGTGGACCATTAAAAAATGTGGATTTCACATCCATTTGATAAATCGACCAATTGTTGCAATTTACAATGCCAACAACTATCCTTATGATTTCTATCCTAGCAACAGGTACAAACACCTCATCAAAGTCTATACTTTCTCTTTGCAAAAATCCCTTCGCAACTAGTCGAGCCTTATGCTTGACTATTTCACCTTTGGGATTTGCCTTCACTTTATATACCCATCTCACACCGATTGGCTTCTTTCGTTCCTGAAGATCAACCAACTCCCATGTACTGTATTTCTCAATCGATTCTAGCTCATTTTCATCACACACACCCACTTTGTATTACTTAATGTCTCTTCCGTACTAACGGGCTCGGATTCGGCTATAAGCGCAAAGTGAACAAAATCACCATCATCATTGATCTCGTCATCCCGGAATATTTCACAATCTTGGAGTCTCTAAGGCAAACCTCTTTGCCTAGTTCGTCGTCTATTATTTTCCCCGATTTCGACTTCGACAAGTTGTTGTATAAAACCGCCTACAACCTGATTTTCTACATTTTTGTTGTCGTAACCAATTTCAGGATTCTCATAACCAATTATTACCTCTGTTATATCAGTTCCAACAGCTTCAGGAAACAAAAAGTTGCGTTTGTAATCGGTTACGCCATTCTGGTAACCGATTAAAGGACCTGTCAAACCAATTTTTCTACTGTCAAAACGCCTCAATTCGTCGACCACAATATCTCGACTAATCACGATCCTCTTGTTTGCAACATCAAACAACTTATAACCTCATATAGGATGATAACCAACAAGCAACATTATCTCACCTTTGTCATCCAACTTCTTTCGAAGTTGACCCGAAACGTGTCGAAATGCAATTGAATCGAAAAATCTTAAATAAATTAAGCTTGGTTTAAATTCAGACCATACCTTTTATGGAGTCACCTTATCAAGCTTCTTTGTAGGGCACCAATTCAACAAATAAGCGGCTGTAGAAACAACTTCTCCCCATAACTCCTTCGGCAAGTCTTTTCCCTTTAACATGCTTCGAACCATGTTGATTATCGAATGATTTTTCCTCTCAGCAACACCATTATGTTGTGGCATATTGGGTGACGCAACCTCAAGCATTATCCCCTCTTCATCATAATATACTTCCCAAACTCATTCGAGGTATATTCACCTCCACCATCCGTTTTGAGAATTTTATGTTTGTGACCACTTTTTGGCTCAACCATGGACTTAAAAGTCTTAAACACATCAAATACCTCATCCTTTCTCTTGATTTGGTATGTTCATAGTTTCCTACTAAAATAATCGATAAAAGTAACAAAGTACCTATTGCCACTACGAGTCGACTTGCATGGCCCCGCAAACATCGGAGTACACCACCTCAAGGTGATGTTTGGTCCTATGACCTTCGTCGTTGTTGATTATGCTTGGTCCTCAAAATGCGCAAAATCTAAACATTTTGGTAGATCTAATAGATTAAGTTAGTTGTAATTGAGTAGCAAGCTTGTTTTGGAAAAAATTTCAAATAAATCTTTTATGGGCCAAATCTCTATGGATCTTAATGATTTTCACCCGAAAATCAACTCGAAAATTTCACTATATAAAAGTTACTCACTCATCTTTTCTCTTGCATCCATTTTTTCTTTATCTTTTCTCTTGCGTGAGCTTCTACTCCTTGTCACTATCATCATCATCATGACTCCAACAACGAATCTAATCCACAGTCCGATCGACTCAACGTCTTTAAGTCAAATTAAATTTTAATTCTTTCGAAACGAATTAAGGAATAATGAATGATCCATGAAAGCCAACAATTAGGGGTGGACAGAAATCCACAAACCGTATTAATTTCGTGAAACCGAAGCAATTTTTAATTAAACGAACAGGTCAAATTGATTGTGCGGGTGATCGAGTGTTCAAAACCGGTTTCAAATGGGTTTACACTTTACACGGATAGTTAGCTTTCTCTTTTTGTTTGTGTTACAGCTAGCTTACCTTTATCACTACTACTAGTATACCAAATGAAAAAGGAGATAGCATGCAATGTTTGTCAGTGTTTATGAATTATTGAATAATTCCAACAAGATAGTACAAAGGTCCGCTCGACGTCGGTAGCTTGTCAGTTTTATTTTCCAAGTTCAATATCTAGTACACGAGAATAGTAAGCCAATAGCTTCCACCCTCCATCCATTATGCCACACAAACATTTCAATCTCACCACACTTTCATTATCCCACTACATATTAGAATAGTTATACTGATACAAAATATCAATTCAAAACAAACTCACAGTTTCACATACTCACTCTCACACACTTCTAACAACAAGAAAAACAAGATGAAAAAAGCACAACTGGTGTTTATCCCTTCTCCTGGTGTTGGCCACTTAGTTTCAACTCTTGAGTTTGCTAAGCTTCTAATCAACCGTGATAACCGTCTCCGAATAACCGTCTTGATTATCAAATTCCCAAATACCACAGAAACTGATGCCTACACTAAATCCCTTCCAATCTTAGATTCTCTCAATGTCATCAACCTTCCAGAATGTTCTCTTCCCCCGAATTCCAACCCAGGCTCCGCCATGGCCGCTCTTCTTGAAGCTCAGAAACCATACGTCAAACAAGCTGTCTCTAACCTCACTACTGGAGAAGGACAGCATGGACACCTTGCTGCCTTCGTTGTTGATATGTTCTGCACCACCATGATTGACGTTGCCAAAGAGTTTTCCGTCCCTACGCTCGTCTACTTCACTTCCGGTGTTGCTTTCCTTGGTTTGAGCCTCCATCTTCACACTATCAATGAACGAGACAACGTAGATTCGACTCAGTTGCTGCAACTCACTGAGTTGGTTGTCCCAAGTTTTGCTAACTCGGTTCCGATAAAATCGTTGCCTAGTGCTGTGCTACTCAAGGAATTGGAGTCGTTTATGATGGTCTATTGGAAAGGCCTCAAGAATGCCGATGGCATTATAGTAAATTCATTTGAAGAGCTAGAATCTCATGCAGTTCACTCATTTGTATCCGATGCAGATCTAGCTAGTTTACCGATATATCCGGTGGGTCCCATACTAAATTTGGAGCACAAAACCAATGGCATTGATGGATCTAATGATACCATTAAGTGGCTTGATGACCAACCTACTTCATCGGTAGTTTTCCTCTGTTTCGGTAGTAGGGGTTCTTTCAATGAGGATCAGATTAAGGAGATCGCATTGGCAGTTGAGAATATCGGTGTCCGTTTTATATGGTCTCTTCGAAAATCTCCACCAAAAGGTTCAATGGATGCGCCCTCTGATTACTCTCTTTTTGATTTAGATTTGATTTTACCTAAAGGTTTTTTAGATCGGACTGCAAAGATTGGAAGGATCGTTGGATGGGCTCCACAAACTCAAATATTAGCCCATCATGCAACAGGAGGATTTGTTTCGCATTGTGGCTGGAATTCAACACTCGAGAGCATTTATTTTGGTGTGCCTATTGCCACTTGGCCTATTTTTGCAGAACAACGGACTAATGCTTTTCAATTGGTGTGTGAGTTGAAGATGGGTGTGGAGATTGCATTGGATTATAATGTGGAGTTTAATGGTGAGCCTAATTATCTTGTAACTGCAGACAAGATTGAGAAAGGGATAAGGAGTTTGTTGGATAAGGATGGAGAGGTAAGAAAGAAAGTGAAAAAGATGAGTGAAAAAAGCAGGAAGACTTTGTTAGACGGAGGTTCTTCTTATATTTACTTAGCACGGTTGATTGATTATATTGTGAATCAAGCATCAAATTGAGGTATCCTAGTATCCATTTAAAAAAAGGCCATAGGAAATTGGTTTAGGTTTCAATATTAATATTGTTTGGTTTCTGGTTTTGGAATTCTTCTATTTTAAATTACATTAGTTCTCTTGGCTACATATTAAGTAGGATGAGCATTTTAATACTCCATTATGTTAATCTTTAATGAAGTTTTTTTTTTGGGATCACTGAGAAAACGAGTATCGACAAAAATGACTATGCCCATTCTTTGTTACTGTTGCAAAGACGTTTTTATCCCAACTGATTTGGAAATTCAATTTCAAACATATATTATGTTTCTGATTCACACAACTCACAAGCGTACTTAACTTAGGAAGTTGTAGTAAAAGTACATGAGTCAATGGACCTAATAAATAGTATATGTTAATCTAAGTATGGTAATTTGATTTTGTGCTTGACAACTCAAATTTAACTAGCCTAAAAATATAAGTATGATTAGTTTAATTAAAATGTTTATTAATTGATCAAGGTGGTATTATAAATACATTCTTGTAGCAGTTGGTTAAAGCAAACCCAATAAAGAATCAATAACGACATGTTGATGACAAGCCAAAAAACATTTCCTCCTTGAAAGAGATATGATTTGGTGTCTAACTTGTATAAGGAAACAACACAATAATGTATCAAGGGTGATCAAAATCACATTGTGATGGGATTGAGAATGAGAATACAGTGCCATATTCATACATGCTCTATTATGCTTCATTCTTTATTTGTTTGTTGAGGCTTTTCTAATATGTTGCTTCTATTTTTATTTTTTTTGAAGTTCTTTGATTTGAATTGTAGCATGTTTGGTTTCATTTTGTTTGTGTTAGCTTGTCAAGTAGTGTTGTTGGTAATGAGGTTATGATGGAGTGATACTAGCATGTTGATTCTGTTTTTTCAATTCAGTGTTTTAAAAATTGGATCGAAATGATTAGATAAATTATTGAACTAAGAATTGGAGAGGTCTCCGGTCTTGATCTAATTTTTGGATAGAGTATGCTATTGAACCGGACAGAACTAGAGCACCGACAGTATTAGAAAATCGGCGGTTAAATACTTGTTTTTTTCCGAAATAACGACGCCGGTATGATAATGTTTTTAAAAAATAAAATTAAAATATATTTAAATTTATTTGAAACAATTTTCTCTTAAAATTAAATTTGTTAGACACTTTAATTATTTTGTTATTTCAAAATTTATTTTATGATAGATATGTTTAAAATTTAAATTTACAAAACTTGAGAGGTTGGCCCAGCGGAAGGGAACTCGAGTTCCAAAGGTTTGTTTTTTTTGAAGTCTCGAGTTCGAAGGAGCACGGGACCAAAACCAAACCCTTAAGGGTTACGAGAGGTAAAAGCCCTCTATGTGGATTAGTCGATTTGACTGGTTGGATACCACATGTATCAAAAAAAAAAAATTTAAGAATGAATTTATGAAATTATCATATTTTGAAATGTTATAGGAGTCGTAATATTTATAGAGAGTGAGTCATCCGATTCAAAAAATTTAATAATTATATAATTTTGCTATACAACCGAATTATATAATTTATTCATATGCTTCGATCGGTGACCTAGTCGTTCGATCAATGCACTAGTAACTTGGTATTCTCACTTGTTTGATGATGGACCTGATTTTTAAAATATCAATGCTATTTGTTATTTTATTGAGTGTGTTTTGGCTTGGATGTGTGTTTTGTTGGTTGTGTTTTAGTATTTGAGCTTATTCTATTGTCTTGTTGGTAATTCTATTGTCTTTTTTATATTGAAAGATGGAGCATGGAAAAAATAGCTTTGCAGAGAGATAGTAGTTTGCACGGAATTTGAGACGCTAGCTTGCAAAGAGTGAGTCAAGAACTCAAGATATTCAAGTGCCATCACCTAGTACATTTATTTTAATCTTATTTTTCTGAATTAGTTCAAGTATGAAATTGGTTGTTACTTAAGAAACTTTCTATAATTATTATAAAATTTTCCAATATAGACAAGGATCTAGAATAAACCTTACAAAACACTATTTCATATTTATTTATTTCCATAATGTTATTTATTTACAAATTTTCAGTGATAATACAGCTATTGTTATTAACAGAAAAGTCTCGTAGCTAAATCGCTAGAGTGTTCTTAGCAGCCTGACAGAAAATGAACTCCAAAACATCCGAACTCAACCGATCCAGAGACACCGGCGCGGTTGTATCCACCACTATCCTCGCCACATCGCCCACATCATATTCACTACAACCACCATACTCTTCCAGAAGCTTCTCCAAATCCTCCCATGTCGCCGGTTTATGTCCTCCTCCACCACCACCGCGTTCCTCCAGCCTCCTGCGCCACAGACCACAGTCCTTCGGCCTACACTCAATTATAACAAGACAAACACCATACGATGCGGCGAGTTGACGGAGACGGTCGAAGTGAACCCTACGAGAAAGAGGAGAATCAACAACAACGCTGAGACCGACGCTAAGCTGAGTGGAAGCAATCTGCCAAACGGCGTCGTATGATAGGTCGTTGAGAAGAGAAGCAGGTGAGGTTAAACGAAGGGGAAGAGTACAGTCTTTGATATCGTCTTTGTCGATTAGAGGGAGTTTGAGAGAAGAAGCTATGGATTTTGCTAAAGTGCTTTTGCCACTCCCTGGATGGCCTTTCATTGCTATTATCACCCCCACTTCCAGTTTCGACATTTCTTTTTCTGAAATTGCTTGTTAATTGTTATTACTTCCTTCAAATAAATAGATAAAAATGCTTTTCATTTGTTGGTTTTGTAATAGAATGGTTTTGTATGTTTCTAAAACTTGATCATTATCCAAAACTCTTTCCATGATGACATTTTGTTAGTGTATGAAATATTTGAAAAAGATGTTTTGTCTTGATGTTGAGAGAAGAAAAAAAAATAAATTATGGTTGATTTTGTTGAATAATTTTCTCCTTGAATCAATTACATAGAAAAAAATTAGGCTTACAAATGGTAGAGCAAGATATAAGATGATATTTCAAATGGATAACATATAGGTTGCATGATAAATTATTGAATAAAAATATTTTTTTATTTTATATTATCGGATCAAGATCATACGGACATAAAAGTTTCTAATATGTGAACATGCTGATCATAGTGGATCCTTTTTCATGTTTTTTTTTTTAAAGGCAACAAAAAAATTTCTATTATATCCAAATGAAAGCTTAAACATGTCATGACAGAAAGAAAAAAAACATAATACAAGAGTATTTATGAACTCAACCAACGGAATAGGGTGTACAAAATATCCGGTTGTGATGCTCAAATCTATAACCAAATATAAACTACTTTTAAATATCCGGATATAATTGAATGGTTATTAACCGATTTAGTTATTAATGGTTTGGTTATCCATTTATATAATCCGGATATAATTAAATGGTTATTAACCGATTAAATTATTTTGGATTTGGTTATAATCCGATTATTATCCAAATATTTTACAGCGGAACCCATACCAAACACCATGCACTGCTACACCTAATTAAAACGCTTTATCAAATAATTCAAGACAAAACTGAAGGTTCGATGAAATACGAGGAAGGGAGATTGAATTAGGTTTCTAGGTTAAAAACTTTTTCGAGGATAAAGAATAAGGAATAGCATAAGGATAAACACAAGATTTTATCTTAGTTTAGTGTTAACTAGGCTACTTTCAGTCCTCCTTACTCGGGTAATTTTGTCTTATCAACAAGGACTTAATCCACTAATCAAATACTGTTTGATTACAACCTCAATGACTATCCGTCAAAGACTTCTCGAGGATCCTAACTAGACCTTTAGTCCCCCAATGAATATTAACCAACTTGGTTAAGTTACAAAGTATTGTGTTTACAAAATGCTTCTTGAAAAGCTGATACACAATACAATGAGATTTACAAAGAATGAAAGTTATGAAGCTTTTAATGAAATAACAACTTTCTTCTTTGTGTTGATGCTCGATTTTTTCTCATTGTTTCTTTTAACTTCTTTGAATATGATTTCGACGATTCACGTTCGTTGTTCTACTTCAGAATAATTCGTCATTTTCCATGGCTTCAAACACTCCCTTAAATAGATAAGAATAGTCCCGTTAGAGGATGAAGTTGGAATTTCATAAACTACAACTAGCATGGAGACATTGAGTAGTGCAGTAGTAAAGTGGCGGTAGTGGCACAATGGAAGGTGAGGATGAGACGTTTTGCAAAAGTTGATACTGACAACAGTCTTTTTGTCCTCTTTTACAAGGTAGTGAGTATACTCAAGTATCTTACTGTCATCAGATTGGATATTGCTTTTGCAGTGAGCCTTGTGAGTAAATTTTTGAATGCTCTCTGTGATTCATTGAAATGCAGTTATTTAGTTTCTCAAATATATGAAAAAAAAAAAAACACTAAGAAGATGCCTATTATATGAAGAAAATGGTGATGCTAAAATCACGTGTTATTCTGATGCAGAGTGGGCATGACCACCTTCGGATAGGAGATACACTTCTTAATATTGTATTCTTATTGGAGGAAATATTATTTCATGGAGGAGCAAGAAACAAAACACAATTCCACTATTTAGTGTTGAAGCTGAATATTTTGTTGTGTCAGCAACATCAAAGGAACTTGCGTGGCTTAAGAATTTACTCTTAGAACTTAAGTTGAGAGACAATCAAGACAAAAGACTCATAAGCGACAATCAAGTGGCACTTCACATTGCATCCAATTCAGTATTCCATGAACGGACCAAACACATAGTAATAGATTGTCACTATGTAAGCGAAAAGTACTGTCAGAAAAAATAACCGCAGAGTTCGTAAAATCTAAAAATCGATTGACTGATATTTTTACCAAATCTCTTAAGAATTTTCGAGTGAATTCTATCTGAATCAAACCGAGTCATACAATATATATATATATATATATATATATATATATATATATATATATATATATATATATATATATATATATATATATATATATATATATATATATATATATATATATGATCCGGTTTGAGGAAGAATGTTAAAAATCAATTAATTGTAATTTTGTATTCAATTATTCATAAGTCTAAATTATATTATTATCTATTATATATACCTATTCATAAGTGTAAATATATAAAATCACTATAGATTTTCCAAACATGAATGATAAAGAACCGGTAAGAATCTGGCTGCCTTAAAATACTATTTTTGTGTACGACCAAAATAGATTTAGCTTGTATGCTTAGATTCACTCATCACTTCTTACCCTTTTTCAATCCTCTACGTGTACACAAATGTATGCTTATAGCTCATAAGCACTAGATACGAACATCACAATATTATATTTTATATATAAACTTTAATTAAACATACATGAGAAAATTGTGAGAATAATAAAAAATGAAAAAAAATAATATCTAGAACAACTTTTCCCATCTCTCTCTATTTTGTTGGTCAACCTTTGCTCATGTCTCACTTTCTCTTTCCCTTCCAAGTCATGTCTTCTTTGGTGGAATGGACTTAGAAAGCATTCTTGATTCTTGTGGTAAAAAACTATTCTTTTTCTTCAATTTTTCTATGTCTTTGTATTTATCTTTTTGAAATCTTCCATGGTCAACTATTCATATGCTTAACCAATTCCTACTGTTCCTCAAGATTTGTTTCTGTTTCTGTTTCTGTTTCTGATTCATTCTCTCTGTCTCACAAGCTGCTATTGAGTGATTTCATCTTCAATCTCAAATCAAAGACTGACCCTGTATGTAGTTTTTCTCTTAATCTCTTACCTACATCATTTAACTGCTAAAAATCTAAACTTTTTCATTCTTTATCTTCATACCTTTAATGGGTCATCAAGTTGACCAAAATGGTATTAAAAAATCTTAATTTTGTGTTTCATGGAATCTTACTTATGTTTCTTGTCTTTCAAGTGATTATGGAGAAAATCCCTTCTTAAAAGTTTGTTTTTTTGAGGTTTTTTAGATATAGAGGTTTGTTATGTCCTTACAGGGGTATGAACTATGAACTATGAACTATGAATCTGATTATTTTATTTTTTTTGGTTTCAAATTAAGTCAACCAATCCGTTGACTCAATTTGAGGCTTAAAAGGGTCATGGATAATTCAAATGAAGCATCATCATCATTGAGTTTTGTATCATCACACTTATCAAATGCTTCAAGCAATACTCACAATGAACATGTGGCAAATATTGAAATTGTGAGTTTGAATAAGCTCAGTGGAAGCCTTGAGAAGCTATTGAGTGATGTTGTTGATTATGATTACTGTGATGCTGAGATTGTTGTTGAAGATATTCCGGTCGGTATTCATCGATGTATACTGGCTTCGCGGAGTCAGTTTTTTCATGAACTTTTTAAGAAAGGAAAAGATGGAGATTCGAAGGAAGGAAAGGGAAAGCCGAGTTATCAGATGAAAAATTTGGTGTGTTATGGTAGTGTTGGATATGAAGCTTTTGTTGTTTTTTTGCATTATTTGTATACCGGAAAGTTGAAGGCTCCACCAACAGAAGTGATGACTTGTGTTGATGAAGCTTGTATTCATGATTCGTGTCGTCCGGCTATCGATTATGCGCTGGAACTTATTTATGCTTCTTCCACATTTCAGATGAAAGAGCTTGTTTTGCTTTTTCAGGTATATACATACTCTGCATCAATTTCTTGTACTTTTTATATCGGCTATTATATCAATTGTTTAGGGTTATCTGGTTTTCGGAATTGGATTGTTTGCGGTTAGCAATTTCACACATTCACGCTATCAGCACATTGGTGGTCGTTGTATCAAGATCAGATGGTTTGTCTGATCTCAATCCAACTTCCACCGATATGTTAAATGCGTGAATGGGAGGGATTGTGCCTTTGTGATATGGAATAGGTTAGTAGGAGACGAAAAACTCAAGTCGTTTTTTAACTGGTCTAATGTGAATATCTCTTTACTGATGCAGAGGTATCTTCTAAATTTTGTTGATAAGGCGCTCGTAGAAGATGTCATTCCGATCCTTGTTGCTGCTAATCATTGCCAACTAGAACAGCTTCTCACTCATTGCATTCAGAGAGTAGCGAGGTCGGACATGGACATCATATCTTTGGAAAGAGAACTTCCATACGAAGTTATGACCGAAATCAAATCTCTCAGAGTCCAATCTCTTCCAGAATCAACGCCCGATGCGATGGAAGTAGAGCCTGTGATTGTGAACGATAAGAGTATAGGGAAAATCCTTAAAGCGTTGGACTCTGATGATGTTGAGTTACTAAAGCTTCTTTTAGACGAATCTAGTGTGACTCTTGACAATGCATACGCGCTACACTACGCTTGTGCTTATTGCGATTCTAAGGTCGTTCAAGAAGTTCTTACTCTAGGATTGGCTGATATTCTCCTTAAGAATCCGCGCGGATACACGGTTCTTCACGTGGCTGCACGACGAAAGGATCCATCTATTCTGTGTGCACTGTTGAAGAAAGGAGCTTGTGCATCAGAAACCACACTTGATGGACAAACTGCTCTTTCAATTTGTCAGAGATTGACGAGGCGGAAGGATTATAATGCGAAGACTGTGCAGGGTAAGGAGTCTCATAAAGACAGGCTTTGTGTTGATGTACTTGAGAGAGAAATGAGAAGAAATTCTATGTCGGTGGACATGTCGGTTTTGTCACAGTTAACTGCTGATGATTTGAATATGAGACTGGATTACCTTGAAAATAGAGGTACTTTACTTGTCTAGTTCACGTTCTTTCATTGATTTAGCGCGTGTTTGATTCCGTTATGGAAAAAATTGATTCCGAGTGAATTGATTCGGGTTAAAAGTGAACTAGAATCAACTCATTTTTAGCTTGAATTATTTTTACACTATCAATTCATCAAATATTAAATTTTGAAAACGCAGATCCAAAGAAACGCGTAGTTGCTATTATCTTTTTAGGAATACGGGTGCATAAGAATCTCAACTAAACATCTGCGCGAGTCTTTTGAATTTGGAAACATATTATGAAAATAACATTGTTTTTCATATGCTGCAGTTGCATTTGCTAGGCTGTTCTTTCCTGCTGAGGCTAGGGTTGCCATAGAGAATGCTGAGGCCGATTCAACACCGCTCTACGCAACTTCATCACCTCTAAAAGGCAATATAAAAGAAGTAGATCTAAATGAAACTCCTTCTTTTAGAACAAGAAAACTCCAATTAAGATTACAATCCCTTGTAAAAACAGGTATGCTTAAAAGTTATTTCCTCATACTCTCTCTGTTCCTTTTTAATTGTTGCTTTTGTCGAAAAAATTTGTTAAACGGTTTCGTGTTTTATTTTGTATACAGTTGAGAATGGTAGGCGTTTCTTTCCGCATTGTTCGGAGGTGCTAGATAAGTATCTAGAAGACGAGATGCCCGATGTTCATGTCCTAGAGAACGGAACCGAGGAAGAGCGAAGAACGAAGAAAGCACGGTTCATGGAACTTAGAGACGAGGTACAGAAGGCATTTCACAAGGATATGGCTGAAAATAACCATTCAAATTTGTCATCATTGACTTCTACAACATCCTCTTCAACAAGAAGGGAAAGTCTTAACCACAAAGTGAGGAGAAAATGAAGTCCATGTTGTGATAGAATAGTGGCTATTTGGTAGTATAAGTTTTGTCTTTTTGAAGTAATGTTGCAACTTGTATGTATTTTTCCAATAAGATGCTATATAGAAATCAACATCAGATCATATGTTATATATAATATATTTATAAGTCGAGATAATTCTGATCTTACAAACAAATTTTGTAAGATTGAGTTAAATTTAAGATGAAATTAAAGTGTCTGTTGGTGAGGTCACCGGACTATAATACTAATAATTACGATCAAGATTCATATGATAATGTAAAAAAAGAAAATTGTTGTTTGCGAGGTCCACTTGATTGTTGACTTGACTCACCTGTGTTGCCTAGAAAAAGGGAAGAAATTGTATGGATTTTTAAATAATTTGGTAGATTAACTGAACCTTGAACCATGCAGACTTATTGTTTATATAAAAGTCATAAAGAAATATGATTAATTCATGTAACACGTGATTAAAAGTGTTCTATATGTGAAATATTTTTCTTTTTAAATAAGGAAGAACATGCGACAGCTGATTGTGTGCTGCCATGAGAAAAAGACAAAAAACAAATCATTGTCAAGAAGGAGTCACAGGACAACAGAGTGATCCACATAACACATATCTAGTTATCTACAAATAAAACTTCACATGCGCACACACATGACACAACCACACACATAGTGGTTTCAAGACCGTTAGATTTTAATCATATGAAGTTCAATCCAACGGTTTTAATTTTGTTGTACTATACAACATTTGTAGAGGATTCTGACTGAAATATTTCACAGCTTGTGGTAACTCATCTTGAAGGAGATAGACTCTTCCTCTTCTAGCACTATTTTGATCAACAAGAAGAAGCTATTAGAATAATGTACAATTCAAATTTGAACTATTTGAGAATTTTAATTAGATCAAACAAGTTTGTAATCAGATCTCTGAAATTGTGAATAATTTATCATTGAGTCATTTAAAATTTAATCGGGTCACCAACTATGTGTTGAGATATAGTCGTTCAGTCAAGAAAAAGTTCCAACTCCGCATAAAAAAGAAAAATAGATGTTGCATTCGGTCTGTTCTATAATAAGTTAAAGAGTTTAAATTATATATAAATATCGTGAAGCTTCTATTAAGGTCAAAAATCCTAATTACAATATCTTAATAAAAATGTACGAGATTCTGTTTGAGAAGTTTCAACTCCTTTTAAAAAAACTAATATTTCACTATTAACTCGAAGATTAGTTCTATAATAACCTAACAATTTAAACCATAAAAATATTTTGCAGCATCTATTAAGGTCAAAAATCTTAATTACGGAATAGAATAGATTAACAAAAAAAAAAAGAAAAGGAAACTCTCTCATTTTATTGATAGACACAAATTGAATTGGAGACAATTTAAATGTTTAAGAACTAGATTAAATTCAAGGACACAATTAACCTTTATACCTTTAGTTAAAAGGTATTAAGAATCATAAAACTTTATAGCAAGGTAAAAAGTTTTGGCATATACTCAGCACAAACATGGCCACATTGATCATAAGCATCATTCAACAAATCACCATTGCTGAAATCACTATCAATAGTTTTCTCCAAATCAAATTCAATATTTGCACCCCTCATCTCTTCTCTCACTACCTGCTTACTTCAAAACTACTTTTATACCCCCTCTCCTCTGAACTTCTTGAAGATTCTACTACCACTGCACCACTTCCAAATCTTATCCTAGAAAACACTTTAACACCCTTTTTGTTCTTCCAACACTAAAAAAGTACCAAATATTTTGCATCATAATCCACCTTGAACAAGACCAGACATCAAGTGTTTGAATGTCAAAAACTGAGAAACTATCAGATAAAACAGAAATGCCCTCACGCAGGATCGAACTGCGGACCTTCAGTTTACAAGACTGACGCTCTACCACTGGGCTATAAGAGCTTCTTGTTTTTCCGCACGAAATGCGATTATAAATACTATACTACCTTATTGGTCGAAACAAAGCAATACTGTCTTAGAAATATTACAACGGCATTTTTTATCCAAAAGAAAAACACTTTAAGACAGATTATAAAGTAACTAAGCACTTTCTTTTTTCAAAGATTCAATGTTGCTCCACTTTGAAAAAATGAGTAATGAAAACATATATTGGTCGAATAAAATAAGAATAGATAAAACTTTTAGAAGCTAAAAAGCTCAAGAAATAATAAATTGGTGTTTTTTCTTCTATCTTTTAATATTAATATTTTGTTTAACATGCCATTATTTTTACAAGAATTAGTAATTCATGGTAGAAAGTGATTCAGTATAGAGAATTTTTAATCACACTCACGTTTAATAGATAAAGTTTGGGTGATTTTAGTATTTGATGATTTTGTCTCCATCTTTTTCTAAACCAAACATCATCTTTTATCAAAATAATTTGTTGTAATCATTCATATACATTTCAATTACACTAAAGTTACCGTATAGTAAAGTCATTCAATCCATCCCCATTCAATGGCATTTAAAAGTCTTTCAATTATTTCTCTTTTTCTAGACAAAGATTTTGTTGATGTGTAAAATTTCTTTGATTACTATAGCCTTTGGTCTAATCTTTCAAGGGTTTATGTACTTTCTTTTCTTTTAAATATTTTTAATTGATTGTTAAGGAGGGTTCACAAAAGCATAGTTGAAATGTTTTAATTAGAAGTGGGTTAGAGGTTGCAAAATCACCAGGCCCGGTCTAAGGGCTAGGCGAACTAAGCATATGCCTAGGGCCTCCATATTTAATTTCATATTATTAACTATTAGTACAACTTAACTACAGATCCAGTAAAAGAAAACAAAAACTAATACGTAGCATTTAATTTTTACTGCTATCATTAATATTTGTTCCTTTTCAATAAAATGAGAATAACTGCACTTTACTATAATTAGGCGATATATTCACTTTTTGACATGACTCGATTAAGAAATTGATTACAAGTGTGGTTTCCTGATTGACATGACTCACAATGTAAATTAGATACCTTCGATACACTTGACACCTACTTTTTTAGTTTTGTAAGACCTGGATAAGCTAACTGAGCATAAACTCACAATGTAAATTAGATATACCTTCGATAAACTTGATACCAATTTTTTTAGTTTTGTAAGACCTGAATCACCTAACTGAGCATGGATAGTGGGTGGAGAATCTGTGGTCGAGCATGTCTTAGATGCACGAAGAGGTAGTAAAGACCTTAAGACTCACATCTAACGCCAATTGTGTTACCCGAACTCTGGTCCTGTAGGGTAACATTAATGTTAGTGGATGTGATAATCCAATCAAGAGAATGAGTTAAATGACTAAGTGAAATTAAATTAAATGGACGATAAGGTACATAAAAAACATAAGTAACATTGCGAAGGTAGAACTTGAACAATACCAATTCCTTAAGACTCACATATAACGCCAATTGTCTTACCCAAACTCTGGTCCTGTAGGGTAACATTAATGTTAGTGGATGTGATAATCCAATCAAGAGAATGAGTTAAATGACTAAGTGAAATTAATTTTAATGAACGATAAGGTACATAAAGAACATAAGTAACATTGCGAAGGTAGAACTTGAACAGTACCAATTCCTTTGGATCGGGTTTGAGAACCATTGGCAGAAGTTATAGTAGGTAAGAAACCAGAGGTAAAGAGGAAAGAGAAAAGAGAAAAGAACTTAATTACTGGTACGATGGTCAGACGTACCACAATAAAGGATCCAAGGTTCAAGAGAAGATGATCAAGATAGGCAAACATATGAATTACCAGTGTGTGCAACCAAAGTAGTAGAACCAAAGTTCTGATAATTCTGACACCACTTGAGAAAATCGTCGTTGTTTGTCGTAAAGCTATAAGGAGTAGGCATGAGTATCTAAAGAGAGAAAATATCATACAAACGGAAGAAAATGACAACTGTTTGAACTTGAGCACAATTTTTTGGGAGTGGAAAATCAAATAGGAGGTCGGATTCGGAACCAAGAGGGAAAATCGAATGCACCGACAAATATAACATCGTGAACGGTTGCCAAATGCGCTATCACGCGCGGCAGGAGAGAAGACACATGAGGCCACACATGGAGGACGGAGAGGTTTGTGTGGGACAGTGGTTGTCCGTGATTTTTCCAGGGATGGGCTGGATCGGAGCAGACATTTCTGTTAGTGGAGGTGGTATGATGGGAAGTTGTCAGAATCAATTGCGGCAGGGCAGCAGAAAGTGACGAAAAACAAAAGCCAAGATGACTCACGACAATGGATGGAAGATAATCGGAGTTGGGACACAGTTTGCAAAAAAAATTCATCGAAAGACAGTGAGTCAACCGAGTAAAGTGCAATGAAATGTTGTATCTCAATAGACTCTAAATACCATATTAAACTATGAGTGAATGAGAGACATTTGAATAAACTCATATATTTGAATAATACTATGAAAATTATATTATATAGTAAAATATACAACTCATCGTATTAATTACATAAGAAATATATTACAAATATATTATAGTATATTCTATAATATTCTACATAGACTAATGAATATTTTATGATATATATATATATATATATATATATATATATATATATATATATATATATATATATATATATATATATATATATATATATATATATATATATATATATATATATATATAATTGTAAAAAATAAAGATGCGAACCATTTTGATTTAACCAAAGTGAATATTTTGCATTTAATATGTCAAAACCTTACACATTACATTAACCTTCATTTCAATATCAAAACAAATTATAACAAATTTTAGACTATTACTAAATAATGAAGCATACAAGAAGAATACAATGAACAAACAAATGAATCAAGTAACAATAAAACTTCAATTGAGAAGGTAATCCCAAGAGACTGGTCTAAAGAAATGAGGAGCTTGATCTTCCATAAATTGCAAGTGTCCCTTAGGAAGATGCATGTAGATCAACCAGTCACCATTCCTTTTAGGACTAGGCATTGGCATAACATATCCAGCACTACCACCCCATGGAAAATGATAAGATCCAAACACAGGCTTCCCCCATCCAAAATCTATCTTCGACTCCGGAAACCGCTGTCCGGACGATACCACGAATGTTGGTCCCTCTTCTCCGCCGGTGCCACCACAATAAATCCTTGCTAGTCCCGGGACCGGTCTATGCTCTTCAACCCAATCAATTAGGCCTAAAAAATGCTCCTCTGTCACGGCAGCTTCCAGAAAGTCATGAACTTGGTTTGTCACCCAACTTAATGGCTTTTCAACAAGCTCTAATGCTGATCTACCACCGTATGGAATTGAAAGCACGTTGCCAAAATATGAACTCATAATCTCTTCTTTGTTTTTGTCACCATTGCTTAGTCTTTTTCTTCCGTCAACAACCAGCCCCATTTTTGCAACAATGTTCTTATTATCATTTGATGAGGCTTCAGCAACCATCTTCCATAGGAAAGCAGAAAAGGACTCAAGTTTTGAGCGCTTAGTGTTACTATTATTGTTTGAGTTCGCTAGTGATTGCATGGTGTTTAGTTGTTCACTTGTTACATAGTATATCCGACTTATTATTGGGTCGGTTAGGTCGGATTCGGACTCAGGTTCGGGTGGAGGAGGTAATTCGGAGATGGGGACGTACATGTCATAGAGTGAAGGATGGATTGAAGGTGGACGACGCGGGGTCAAAAGGGATCGACGAAAACAAGGTTGTGTCATTGGGATCAAAGACTTGTTATCGCGGGGTCGAGCTATCTCGGCCCACGATACAAGAAACATGTTCGCGGAATAGGCGTCAGCTATGCGATGGTCAAATGTACACGCGACTACTAACCCGCTACATTTCATCCAAGTAGCCTGCATAGTCAAAAACAATAATTAAAACACATATATACGACAATGATATGATAGATGTGATACAGTGACGACAACATAGAGAAAATGAATCTCTATTGTTTTAATATAAGAAAAAATTTACTTTTTAGATTCATTTAATATTAATATGATTTTAAAAAATATTTTACCTGAACAGCGAACACTCCATATTTCTTCGTTGGAACGAGCTTCCCTTCAACGGATTCATCTGGATTATACAAATCAAGAGATTGCAACTCAACATCGGCAACAGCTTCGACAAAATCCACTCCTCTATTATTACAAAGAATTTCAGGTTCACCCATGGAGTTAGCAACCACTTCACCAGCAAAGGCATAGTAAGAAACAAGAGCCTCAGCTAAGGAATGTTTCAAAGACGCTACAATGTTACGGTGTGTGCCATTAGTACTAATCATAGGATTATTGTAGCAAAAGAACACACCAACATCAACAGGTGGAAGAATCAAATCAAGGTTTGATAGTGGCAGCCAATGTTCTTGCATTGGAAGTGCAGCAGCCACAACTTCCTCATTGGTGACATTTACAGTGAATTTAACTTTTCCAAAACACATTTTTATGATCAAATATAACTTTGAGAACAATCAATGAATGATTAATATTGGTTATTTGGTGAATAAGCTAGAAGAGTGGTATGCATGTATTTATAGAACAAAAGAGCTATGTGAATTTTGGTAGGTGGTATTTTAATAATTTAATATTACTATTTATAATCAAAGTCAATGTTGGTAAGATGTGAAAATTATTATATATGAATATTTCGATGAGCTTGTAGGGTACGTAGTCCCACAAATTGAACAGTTTTGGTTTAATTGTTTTTTTAATCATGCCATAACTGAATGGCAGGGCAAGTTTCCATTAAATTAATTAGTTATTTGTAAACTCTTCGGCTTTGACTTTTTATTGTCCGTATAGAATTATGAAATATTCGGTCTCTTTATTTATAGAAAAATTATACTTAGCATGCACTCTTGTTATATAGTAAACTAAAATTATTTTTTAAAAATAAATATAGCTGAGGATTTTCATGTAAAATTGAAAATAGAGTTTTCGCTTTTAAATTTTTTGTTTCACAATATTTTTTATGTTTTGGCAGCATTCATTTTTTATATTTAAAAAAATATAAGTTATTATTTTTAATATACTAATTATTATTCAAACAAATATTAGTTTTGATTCAAGTGACATCAATAGTCATCGATATGGGAAACCTTTTGAATTTCGAATTCACAAATGAAACGATGAATTAGAATCTAATGGTAAACTCCGATTATTGATTATGCGTGTTGGTATGTCAACTTGGCTGGAAAAACATTCACACCTAAGTTAGTGAAGGTCGAGGGCGAAAGATATTTAGAGTTAGAATAGCGTGCACCTTGATGAGACACCTTCGTTAGACTTTTATAATGAGATTTAAGTTTCAAGGACCAAGAACCTTCTTTTTTTTACAGCAGTAAAAAATAGCATATGTCAAAACATCAGATAATCTTCTGGAGCAAATTCATCTTAAATTTCACACCGCTAGAACCTTTTTGTGAATAACTAATATAGAAGAGTAACACAATCGGTCTGACGTCATAGAGGTGATGTTAACATCCTTCGATACTTAGATTAAGCCGTCCACTATTACTAAAAAATTATTTAACAACGGTTGGAATAAGTATATAATCATGCATGTCTATGCATTGTTATGTAGCATGTTGTTGTTTATGCGGTACTTTCAATCACGGTCCTGTGACCGTTGTAGTAAACTGAAAAGTACTACGGACGATAAGTGATATTTTTCGAGAGTATAAATAGTTTGAATATTTTGTTTGCTCCGAAAATTTTACACTTATATTTTCTTTAAAAAGACCTTTTAGTATTCAAATTGTTATGTAAATTTAGATGATTCTATGTTTTTAATTCTGTAAATATATTATTTTATATCTTTTCTCTATTTTTCTATCGTTTTCTAAAGTTTTCTGCGCCGTCAAAAGTTATCATATTTGGTAAACTCCTTTTATAATATAGTGATGATAAGTGATAATGCATTGAAGTAGGTAACAAACCAAGTAGTGTTATTTTTTTCAAAAGTTTGCAGTCATTTTAAAAAATGCTTTATTATTCTTACTATAGCTCTTTCGAGGAAAGCTATAATTTGGATGATGTATTGCATCAACTAGCATATATAATATATAATATTACAATTTAAAAATAATTTGCATATTTAATATTACAATTCAAATATAGAAAGGAGAAGATAATCAAACTCAATAGAAAATAGTGGTGGTAGCTAAGTCTTTTTAAATATTTTTTTGTGCCAAAAGGTAGGAACCTTATATTTTTGAATATGTCATACTTTCGGGAGCATGATGAGAAAATATGGTGTATCAATATATATATAGGGGCAGTTTGTAATTTGTTTTAAAAAAGATTTTTTTGGTATTTTTAAATATGATTTTTATGAGAAAAAATTGAAATTAGTTAAATTCATTTGAATTTTCATTATTTATAAATGAAAAGAGTAATTTTGATCCTAGATCGTATTATTAAAATCACATAAAAAAATTATAAATCTATTTAAAATAATTTTTAAATTATTTATTAAAATTTTAATATCTAAAAAAATCATAACGAAAGAATAAATATTTAAAACAACTTTTTATTAGAAGTTATTTAAACTATTTTTTTTATCTATTTTAAAAGTTCTACATAAAAACCTTTTTTGGCAAAAAAAAATGATATAAACTCATTCTTTTTCAAAAACTAATACAATTGGGACAATTCATATTCCATTTGTTTACTAACTTTAGGATACTTTTAAAGTATGTGAATTTTTGGTTTTCTTTTTCTTTTTCAAGTGCTAAAATCTCCTCTCTTTTTTAAATTCAATGTAATTAGGTTCAATATGAAATTTGTTTTGGACGGTTCATATGCATAGCGAAAGGTTCAAGAGAGGCACCAATAGGTTCATTATGAAATTTGTTTTGGACGGATCAAATGCATGGCAAAAGGTTTAAGAGCGGCAACAAGCATGAAGTAGGCCCGTCTCTCATTCTACCAACAACAAATGATTCCATCATTCATACGCGTAAATTAGATCCATCGACCATCTGTACAACACGCTTTCTCTCATTTGAATGGTTTTAACTGCTCACACTATATAAGTAATAAAGTGATTTATTTCATATATTCAAATTCATTATCACTTTTACATCACTTATTATTCTCTCGCTGAATTAGACATTGGAGTATTATCCTTGCAAGGTCAGCCCCCTCTCTATCTTATCGGAAACTTATTCTGCCAATCCAAGTTCTTATCTCATCGTCTCACCAATCATTTATGATTCTTACTAATTTCACAAAGAACCTTTGTTTATGTGTCACAAATCCAGATATTAGATTTTTTCCTCGCGAACATTGATTTGTTCCCGAACAACCTGATATCAAACACTTGAAGCTATGGTGACTTCGAAAATTACTAGATCTGCCAAATTTGTTGTTGCATTTATTGAAAATAGTATAGCTCATCCTCCTCCACCAAAGATGGAGGATTCAATCTTAGTAATTTCATCATTTGTTCCAATACCGCAGGATTTGGCTCCTTCAAGAGTCAACCAATGAGCGTTCAAAATTTTCCAACCTCTCAACCTTCTCCTCTACTTTATCAAGGCGAACCTTCAAACTGACCTCATTTGAAATCTCTGGTACCTAGACAAGATATGTTTCCTTGTCTCTAACTGTTGCGAGCCAGTCTAGGCATGCAAGGAGCCACTAACTTATTTAACCACGAGTACAAATTGGTACACCACTAAAACTCCCAATTCTTGACATATCGGATGTTGACAATCGAAGAAAACTTATTGTATGTCCTTATTAGAGATAGCAACATACAGGAGGCGGTTTCGCGTGGCAACCACTATGTGATACCAGAGCCAATCCACACCAAAGCAGCAACTACACATGAGGTTTCTCCATAATCTTTAAGCCATTGCCAAAGTAGGCGACATCGTACTCTTCCTCCTGTCTCTAAGAAATTGGGAGGGAGCCATACACCACTCGAAGCTCACAGTCGTCGTCGGTCACCGAAGCATCATTCTCGAATGAGAGAAATGGACAATGCAGAAGCTTCTACTGTAGGAGAAACCTTCTAAGCTGGTGGGATACGATGAGACTATTGACCCTGAAGAACGTGTAGATCACGTCGATAATAGGTTGGACTACTACCATACCCATTGGAATGTAAAGTTTAAAGTATTTGTGTTAACCCTCGCCGAAGCTGCCATTACTTGGTAGAAGACATGCATGAATGAAAGCATTAACTCGTGGAAGAATATATGTGATTGCTTCAACGTCCAACTTACCTCCTAGAAACAGCAACCTACAACTTTGCTGGTGTTCAACGGGATCACGCATGGGAAGAAAAAAATCCTATATAAATACACAGATCATTCAAGGAAAATGGTTTCAGCGTTAGGAGGTACAAATGACAGACTAAAGTGCGATATATCTAAGAAGGGTTTAAGGTTTGATTGCATGTTCTTGGATACAATTGGGCACTAGAAAAAGACAAAAATCATTGAAGAAACAACAAGGAACGGGGTTCCTAGGCTAAATTCTCCTCCCACACTCTTTTGAACACTTAAAGGGAGAAAATCTTGTGAAAGTGCGTCAATACTGAGTTTAAAGAAGTTGGGATAAAGATCCCTTACTCAGTTAAGGAATCTTCAAGGACAAATAAGTCTAAGTATTATCGTTTCCACAAGAATCGTGACAATAATACCAACGAATGCTTTCATCTAAAAGATGAAATTGAGAAGGTGGTAAAAAAAAGCGTTTCACCAAAAATAGTAGCTAAAAAAGAAACGGTCTCCTTGTAGAGAAAAATCGTCCCCCAAGAAAGATATTGAGGTGGTAATCAGAGCCAAGGAAAAGGGGCAGCATTGGTGAAGAACAGGAAGACCGCAAAGAAAAATGCCAATATATTGCTTCTATCATGGGCAACCTCCCAAGGTCGAGTACCTCTTCCAAAGGAACCATCAAAAGAAGAATTGGTTAGTTGTTGTCTGTTAGTAAGGAAGAATGAACTACTTTGACCAAGAAGCCGAAAAGGTTCGTCCTTAGATTCATGGATAGTAAAAAATGGGTGGCATCCCAAACTAGATCTTTCCTCTGGTAATAATAGTCACCATGGCTGACTCTAATGTGTCCAAGATCCTCATCAATGGCGGAAGATCTTGCGACATCATGTATTCTGAGCTTTTTGAAAATTTTAGGCTGAGAAAAGAGAAGTTGTGGTCGTACAAAGTGTCTGATTTATAGGCTTTCAGTGGCATGGTGAACCGCCCATGCAGTACATTGAATTGATGTTCACCGTAGAAGAAGGAAGGGATACCGAGATAATCAATCTTCAATTCTTGACGGTTCCTTATAGAAGCACTTGTTACTGCATCCTGGATAGGGTTTCGCAACAACACTAGATGCAATATCTTCCTCAATACACCTCATGTTGAAGTATCATAATGTGTATGACGAAGCAGTGATGGTGTCTGTCGATATAACTGGAATCCTTAGGAAACACAAGGCCTTGTAAAGTGACGAGGGCGGAAAGGACGAGGAAAAGGCTATGGAGATTAACGTAGGCTCCCTCATTAGACAACTAGGGGAAATGGCAATTAGACTTCCATGAAAATGAACAAGGGTACCCGGCAAGCACGTTATAAATAACTCTAACATATGAAGTTGTAGGAAGTGGTCTCGAATGAAGATCGAAGTCGACCATACTAATTTGCGCCACTAAACTGAAGGACAATAAGCAGTGGTCACCTCTTTTTTTATTTTAAAAATTCTCTTATTTCATGTGTAAAATTTAAATTATCGCTATGATGTAATGACATTCCTTTCAACAAGAGTAAATATATTTTCACTAAAAAAAACTTTTTCCTTGTGATCACAAAAGATAGAAAAATCTATGAGGGAAACGACCAAAGCAGTCAAAATTTTACGACAAACGACTCTGGGGCATTGTCACAAGTACTCGAAGCGTACGCTTAAAACAAACAAAACACCATAGTGCAAGTGCACAATTAAAAATAACAAACCACAAAATGGCACGGACTCATTTCATCTTGATATCTAGCCACTACTGAGGCTGAGATGAGTCTCTACCACGTCAATCTCGAACCAAATTTTTACTAAAAGGAGTATCTATCCTTGATCGGTCACAACTTCAAAGATGTCTATTAAAACATCAAGCATGATGCTAGAAAACAAACGATATCACAGAAAAATGAACTCTGAATTTAATACAACAAGATAACATACAAACAAAAAAAAAAGTAAGTCACAAAAATAAATACAACACCATAACATTGTGTCAAACATAAACCACAAAGTTTAGATATTAAAGAGAAAAAAAAATACACCGAATCAATTCAACAAGTTGAATGTATAATAAATATTTAGATATGTATGGCATCAACTCGCTTATATAATATGACAATTCAAGAATAACTTGCATATATAATATTACAATTCAAATGTATGAAGAAGAAGAAGATAATCAAACTCAATACAAAAATATTGCTGCTAGGTCGGTCTTTATAAATATTTTGTATTGCCAAAAAGTTGAAACCTTATATTTGTGAATATGTCATACTTCCGGGTGCATGATGAGAATATATGGTGTAGCATTGGATATAGGAGCGGTTTGGTTTTATTTTGAAAAAAATTATAAAAACTATTTAAAATAGTTTTAAATTTCAATTATTTTTATATTTTTATAGCCAAAAAAACATAATAGAAGGATAAAATATTTAAAATATCTTTTTATGCGAAGTTATTTCAACCAAAATATTCTCCTCTCTATCAAACTTGATAACCAAATGTGATTCCAACAACCCACATTCAAAAGCAAACATTAAAAAATATAGAAAAGTTGTTAGAAAGTAAATAGATCATATTATTAAATCTCCTATAATTTCTACGAAAGATCTCAACTTTTCCAGAGTCAGCTCTCCATGTATCAATTGCTTTAGTTTTTTTACCATGGTAGTTGCTAAGGTACACCTACTTTGTAACAATGCTAATGAAATATTCTTTTTGGTGTATATTATATTTAATTTTTGAGTAATAAAATGAATAACAAAATGGGAACCATCAAAAACTTTATTCTATATTGAATTTTTAGTTAGGTCTATAGTTTACAAATTTTAATAAGTCTTTGAACTTCTGAAATATTTTAAACAAGATTTTAAATACTGAAATTGTTAATTCTGATTAATTTATACACACTCATTTATAAGTGTAGATAAAAACTACTAGGTCAACCAATAGAAATTAGATCTAATCTAACAAAATATATTAAACATTTGTTATTTGTTATTAGGTTTCCATTATTTCCAAAATAAAATTGATTAAGTATCAGCTTTTTTTTTAGCTGACTGGAATCACAGTGGTTAAAGCATCTTTGGCATTTTGGCATAGACTAGTCATACACTCATACTTGCACACTTAGAGCATTTTCAATGGAAATGGCTTCTTATTTACATGGACATATAAGGTATGGAATTTAATTTTTTTACTCTTAGAGCATATTTACGTGGAGGTCTCTTGCTTAATTTTTGTGCGTCAGTTTAAAAAACGTATTGTTTATTATTAAATAATATTAATTTTAATAATTGATAGGGTCAAATATGAATTGGTTGGATAAAATATAAATTGCTTATTGAAATCACTATTGAAGTAAAATTAATTTAGATGGTAATTTGGTCTCACAAAATAGCTCAAGCAACCAAAATTAGTTCTCCCATTGCAGATATTCTTATCTTCTTTCTTTTGTTTTAGGCACTGAATTTTTATCAAAAGAAATTAATTAGCATTCATAAAAGTTAAAAATTGGCCCATAACATCATGCTGTATATCAAAAGGACCAATTTGTCTAAAATTAAGACAAACTACAACTGCAATGCAACAGGTAATTGGCAGAATAGAAGTAAAACTTTCATGGAGATAACATCATGCTGTATATATTTTGATAAACTTATCATTATCACTCTCATTGTTCTCATCTATTAGTTACTACTATTATTATTCATGTCGCAACAAATTTCTCAAATTCACTCGTGGGATGAGTATCTGAATGACTGAATCACTATCACTATCACTATCATTGTCACTGTGTTCCAAAAGGTAATAGATGCACCGCAATGCAGCCTCAGCCATTCGCCTTTGCTTCCACTGCCTTTCTTCTTGTTGTCATCATTTCTACCGCGCTTATTATTGGAACTAAACAACCTAGTTGTCATACTTGAAAGCCTGCAATGTTAAACTACATTATTGTTCAAAATATACATAGAGATTAAATATAGCCACAAATATCAAATCTTCAAACACATATCTTGGTTCCTGAAAATTGTATCAATGCCAATACAAGAAGCAATTTTCACATACACCACCTCTATTCATAGTAAGGGCACAAACTTTTCTTCACATTTGGTAAACAAATATGTACAAGTCACAGAAAAACTAACTGAAATCATCATATTATAATGTTATTGAAGAGATAAAGAATAATCGTAACTTGATCTTGAATAAAGAAAAGGCTTCAAAACAATGGAGTAATGAGTTAATATTAGTAGTAATAAAAGCATGTTAAGAGGAAGGAGATGCAGAAGATTATGATCAGAGTATTACAGTGGAGGTGCGAAAATCTCATGTAGCCAGTTGAACCGTACATGTAGACATTTGGTGGCGTCCCATAACCACTCCACAAATTCTTCCGAATTCGTGCACCAGAGGAGATTAAACAGATACTCGCATGCGTGTTCTCTTGAGATGGGAGCGTGTGAAGGTTCATTGGCAGTGAGCAACTGGCGTAGCAGGCATGAGATTGTTGACATCTCATTTTATATGAGGAGGAAGTTGTTGGTTTCCCTTTCCCTCGCAGCAAATACAAATGAGAGGCTCCTTTCCATCGTCGTCGTGTAGTTGAACCACAGCAAGGACCCCAAACTGTAGTTGTTGAAGTAGTAGTAAAACAACTACGGTTTGAGTTCTCTCTTCTGCTCACCTTACTTAACACATCACTTAGTGTTGCATTCAAGTCTAAAGAGGGGAAACTCAATAGTGCTTCCTGTAGTCCATAGATAATTCCTTCTACATATCTCATCATTCTTAAGTCAGACCACCGGTGGGCTGATCTAGCCCAATTACCTCTTTTAAAAGCAGCATTAATGGTTGCATCTATATCTAGGGAAGGAAATCTATTTTGTACTTCATAGAGTCCTGCCCTCATTCCATCTAAGAATATTTTCATCATTATTTCTTCAGATTGAGCATCACTGACTTGTGCCTCCAAACTTCCCTTATGGCCAGACGTTGCAGTTTCGCCTACATATGCATCCATAGGTCGTTTCACTAATTCATTCTTGTGGCTTAAGTTTGGATTTAGAGGCTCATCTTTTTCTTTATAAACACTGTCATACATTTTTTTTATATTTTGTAAGAACCATGCAAGGAGAGACTTTTTTCCTAATGGTTTCCCTTTTAATATATCCTTGGCCATCTTCGATAGCTCTCTCGATATGTTTAAATCTGGTAATTTGATTACCAGATCTTTCATGCTTTCCACCAATAATTCATTAAAGATTTCATCAAGAGCAAACTCCTCTATCATCATCATTTGATCCTTCATAGGACTTTTTATAGGAACTATTATGTTAGCTATGCTTGAGTCCCTTGGGCCAGGACACATGAATTGAACAAGTTCTTCCAATTTAATAGTCCCTTGTTTGTACACAAAAATTCCCCATTCACTTAGTGTCACAAAAGTCATGGCCGATGCTTCATATGAAATTTGCACTTGATTCCATTCATGCGCAAGAAATAATGCATCAAGGCTTTTCCACTCCTCGTCATTGAACAAGAGTTGTAGATCACAAATTAAAACATGATTTGGTTCAATTCTGAAGTTGTAATAGCCTTTGCGAGGGACACATCGACCATTGATAACCAAGTGAAGTTCAACAAGTTGCCTAGGAGTTCTTCTTTTCTTCCCAACCACACCTTGGAACACCAAGGCTAAAGCAACATTGGGAAACTTCCCACGAACCCACAAACAAGGAATTCCTCCTTTGCTCCTATAATCAAACCATTCTGGAATCTCGGTTCTAGGCATCACAATTTCTAATCCATGCCTATCTTTTTTAACCTTGTCATTTTGCAAAAAACAAAAACAAAAAATCAGTAGCATATATATACAAAAAAGTTGTAGAGAAGTAGCATGAAGAGGCTATGTACCTGATCCCATAGCATGTCTGAAGTCTCCCTAGAAAAGTTGAAGCAATATTTTGCATCTATTTTTCTAATAGTGCATGGCAACTTTGAAATATGTTCAAGCTTCACACAACCATGGACATTTAAAATTCTCAAGTTGGTGCATTCGGGAATTTTTTGAAGCATATTGCAACCACTGACATCAAGCTTTGTCAAGTTATCAGACTCTTTAATGCACACCGGGAGAGAGACCAAATTGTTATATGATGCAGTCAACTCTTCTAATTTCGGAAAACACGTGAAAATCGAATGAAGATCTTCATCCGACAGACCACTATTTTCAAAATGCAATGTTTTTAATTTTAACCAAACATTAGCTCCTGAAGGGCAATCATGTACGAATCTTCTGAAAGATTCTCCAAGTTTAGAACATCCTCCAAATTTAAAAGCAACAACACTTGGTAACATGAATAAGCAACTTGGTAGATGTTTGAGGTTCTTGCTATGTGACATCTCAATAGAAACAAGTCCAATAAGATTATCAATAGAATCTGGCAGCCTCTTAATAGAGGTATTTATCATATAAACTTTTAATGGTTTATTCATCTTGTTCACTATATCTGGGAAGTGTTCAAGTTTTACACACAAACTAAGGTCAAGAACTTCTAGAGATGGTAAATACATTCTTTGCAGAAAATTTTCAAGTTTGGTGCATCCCGCGGCGCTTAAGTGAACAAGATGTTTGAGAAATCCAATGGATTCATGAACTGTATTTAGGTTCTTACAATTCTCAAGTCGCAATTCTCTCAAATTTTCAATGTTGGACACATCAGGCACTGTTGTGATAGATTGGTTATTTGAGATATTCATGACAGTCAAATAAGAAAATTGCTGCCAAAAGAAGAAAGAAAAATGCTCGATCAAACCGTGTTATTGCGATACACGTAAAAGTGAAATGAAGAGAATAAACAAAATTAAGTTTTTACCTTAAACGGCTCTTCGAATGTAAGTCGACTATAAGGCAAATTCAAGATAACAATATTCCTTGGATAAAATTTTGGTGGGAAAGACTTTGAAGGGTAATTCTCCCAATCAAGCAGCCTTAAATGATTTGGCAGGTGTTTAGGCTCTGATGAAAAAGTTGTATTTTGAATAATGAGAATTCTGAGGCGGTTCATCTTCGCAAAAGCAGTGCTCCTCCATTCTAATTTTTTTACATGGTAGGGAGGATCAAGCATTATCCCTTGAGTTGCATCACTTCCCTTTGAAACAAGTAAAAATTGTCAAATCAATTGTATATACATTATCATTATAATGTATAGATAAAAAAGAAAAGTATAGACGATTTCATTCTTACAGAATCGTCGGCCAATAATACGTCAATGACATCTTGATGAAACCATAATCTACTACGTTTCAAAGGATTTGGTGACTCTTGCCTAACAATTTCTCTTCCCATGTCTTGTATTAGATCATGCATATTCAAGTATCCATGATCAACATTCAAGAGAGATTTATTAACAAGTTCTTCAATATTAGATGTTGCACTGAATTCGTCAAGTATCTCTTCGATATACTCTATTCTTTCCCCTTTGAAGAAGCAAGCTATATCTAGGAAAACACTCTGAGCATAAGGCTCCAAAACATCATAGCTTATTTTTAACACATCTTGAATCCCTTTACGCGGAATCCTCTCATAATCTTTCAATGCATGCTCCCAAGCTTTTAAACTTTTTCTAGTAGCCAAATTGGAGCCTATAACTTTTAAAGCCAATGGAAGACCTTTTGCATAACCAGACGCACGAGATGACAAAGCTTCATATCCAGTTTTAGGATTGCTTTTCCCAAAGGCATTTCGACAAAACAACTCAAGAGAATGTTGATCATTGAGTTCAGTCATTTCATAAATATTTTGAACTACAAATGAATGAGTGCCTATCAGCAAACCTTTGTCCCTTGTAGTTATAATGATCCTACTACCTGGACCAAACCAATCACTTCCTCCAGCCAAGTTTTTTAATTGTTCCATGTCATCAACATCATCAAGAATCAAAAGAACCTTTTTCTTTCCAAGCTTGTGTTTTATTCCGTAGATTCCTTTACTTGTACTTCCCAGCTCGGTTTCTTGCTGCTCAAACATCTCTGACAAAAGTGTTTGCTGTAAATCTTCGGGACCATTGATTTTGTTTGATTTCTCTCTAACATTGGCAAGAAAACTTGCAGCTTCGAATTGATGCACAATCTTGTTATACAATGCTTTGGCCAGTTCTGTTTTCCCTATTCCGCCAAGTCCGCATATGCCTAACACGCATATAGTATTGTCGTTAGGATTCATGTCTAGAAGTGACTTCACCTTCTCTATGTGTTGATCAAGCCCAACTGGATTTTCGCCAACAAGTAAGGGTTTAGGAGCTATCTTAGCATGGACCTTTTCAACAATCTCTTTAATATGATCGATTTCGAACCTGTAAAAATTCAACACATTGTTTGTAAAATAACATGACTAATCATTTCATCTATAACATAAACTGGATTATTGGTAGGGGTGTGCATGGTTGGTTATTTTCAAAAACCAAATCATAACCATTTTAAAACCATTTAAATGGTTTGGATTTATAACCATAACCATATTTTAATCAAAACTGGTTACAAAACCGGTTATAAATTTGGTTATGATTATATAACCGTTTTTTTTAAAAATCCAGTTTTGAAAATTATTTTTTTCGAAAATATTTTTTTTCAAAAAAAAATTAATATTTTGAGAATTAAAATATTTGGATTTGGA
Organism: Vicia villosa; assembly: GCF_029867415.1. Lineage (NCBI taxonomy): Eukaryota > Viridiplantae > Streptophyta > Magnoliopsida > Fabales > Fabaceae > Vicia > Vicia villosa. The sequence continues at coordinate 92,792,896 of NC_081186.1, read as the reverse complement.
TTATAATCGAATCCAAAATAATTTAACCGGTTAATAACCATTTAATTATATCCAGATTATATGAATGGATAATCAAACCATTAATAACTAAACTGGTTAATAACCATTCAATTATATCCGGATATTTAAAAGTGATTTAGGTTTTGTTATGGATTTGGACATCAAAACCGGATATTTTGCACACCCCTAATTATTGGATAATCATGTTAAACAACTATTTCTTTTCGTTATTTATTTTATCCATCTAAATTACAAGTACAGACAAACGTATATAAGAACAAAGGTATAGTTACATACCCGGTGTGTATATGGTGGCCTTTCAAGTCTGCAGCTTCAGATAATGCTGCTTTCCATGCTTTTATATTTTCCGAGTCTTTTCCAAACCTATTCTGATGTGCAACCATGGCTTCTCCATAACTATTTCTTTGATTTCGTACATCAGATGGGTCAACATGATAAAAAATTGGGAAAGCAATTTGTTTGTTTATTCTTTTCGTACATTCGATGATCTTCACGAGTTCACCAAGGCACCATCTGGAAGATGCGTAATTCACAGAAAAAACAATAACAGAAATCTGAGATTCTTCAATGGCTTTTAAAAGGGCAGGTGAAATATCTTCCCCTATTCTCAGATTCTCATCATCAAAGAAAGCATTGATTCCTCTCTGCCGCAACGCATCACGAAGATATCCAATAAAATTGTGACGTGTGTCTTCCCCTCTAAAACTGAGGAAAACGTCATAGGTCAAACCATGTGATTGGTCTCCATATTTCACCATAGACATAGTGAAGAGAAAAGAACATAGCAGAACACACTTGAGATGGTAAAACAGAAACTTAAACAAAGAAAGACAGCTTCTTGAGTGTGTACATAAATAAATATGTCAACTCTTCCAACTACTTTAAAATGTAAATTACTAACAACCACCATGTTCTAAGATCTGTCATATTCAAATTTTCAACTAAGGATACATCAATTTTCTATACATTTCATTATCAAGTTGTTCACATCAATTTTGTTCAAAATTTTAAACAACAGATAAAAACCAATATTATATCTGAATGTGGTATGAGTGCAAGTTTTTATCATTTTTTTTGGTTTCACACATAGAACAAGTTTTGTTGAGTTCTGTAATTATTTTTTATACCCATCAATCTTCTTGTTTTTTATCTTATTCTCTTTGTCTCAAATGCAAAAGAGCAGCATGGCCAAGATATGATCATTATAATGGTACAAGAGATGAGAGTGGCACCCTACATGATGTTCTCCGGCCAACGCTTGCCATGTGAGCATATATGGTAAATATTGCAAAAACTAGATATCAAAATATGAATAGTTTGTATTTTCAATCCATTTTTTTTCCGAAAATATTACTTATTTTCCACCAAACTCCTTAGAGACGCTCACTTCTAAAACAGAAAAGCTTAAAGTGAGACTACAAAATTTCGTAAAAAAAAAAATGATTGATTGGTATAAAACTAAGACAAACTACAAATGCATTAGGTATTTAGGACTAGAAAAGAACCATAGACCCAACTATATGACATAATACTAAAATCATTAGAAACAGAAATTAAGGAGTTAGTAGCAAATATACAAAAATAATTCTAATGACCATTTAATAATCCAAAACTACTGATTAAACAAAACAATAAAATAAATTTTCTCTCTAACTTGAAAATTCAATAACCAAAATGCATTTCATTTTTCTCTTCTAGCAATTTAAAATAAAAGTTTCCCATGTTGAAACAAGGTTCTCAAATTCATTAGCAATTTAACCAGAGTATAAGTTGAGTCATCCTACTATGAAAGCCGTAATGCTCAGGTTTCAGAATCTTCCCGTTTCTACTAACAACGTTGCAGGTGTTTCCTTTTCTATTGATCAGTAATTTGGTTTGTCCTTCCTGTGCTTTCAATGTCACTTGTGGGATCCGTATCTGAATCACTATCAGTATCACTATCAGTGTCGGCTTCACTTTCACTGTCATCGTCTTCCAAAAAGTTCAGATAATAGATGCATACCAATGCAGCCGCAGCTGCAGCCAAAATCATACGCATCTGCATACAGCGGAACATTCGCCTTTGCTTCCACTGTCTTTCTCCTTCTTCATCGTCATTTCTACAACGCTTTTTATTGGAACTAAACAAACTAGCTGTCATTCTTGAAAGGCTGCAATGTTTAATTACATTATTGTTCAAAATTTACATAGAGATTAAATATAGCAACAAGTATCATTTTACAGTCAAAATAATAATCTTCAAACACATATCTAGGTTCCTAAAAATTTTATCCGCACAGATACCAGAAGCAATTTTTACATACACCACTCTATTCATAGTTAGGGCACAAATTTTTTTCAAATTTGGTAAACAAATTTGTACAGGTCAGAGAAAAAGTAACTGAAATCATGATATTATAATTTTATTGAAGAAATATATAAAGAATAATCCTAACTTGATGTTGCATTCATCTCAAATGGAGATACAAGTCATAACAACAACGAAAGCATGTTAAAAAGAAGGAAAAGCAGAAGAGAAAGATGGACGCATTACGATGGAAATGCGAAAATCTCCGGTGGAGGGGAGTGTGGTTGCCGATTAGGGGTTGGATGGAGGGAGGGTTGTGGAGGGAGGAATACGGATTTTGAAACGGTTTCGTTTCACGAAGATAACTATGGAAATATTTTATTTTTTATCAAAATTTAAATGAAATATTGAAATATATTTGACTTTTTATTTTAGAGAAAAAAATGTGTTGACAGTAAAAAAATATTTTTACATTGATATGCATCACAATAAATCTCAATTTCATTTTCAAAATACTGAAATAATACGACAAATGTAAGAGTTTTTATTGATTGTATGTGTAAATGATATGATAAATGTAATTTCTTTACACCGTCGATGTATTCCAATTAAACTCATTTGAAATACATTATCAATCACGAATAAAATTTCTTTATACATTCCAATTAAATTCAAAAACAAAAATAGATTTCATTCCTCTATCCATCATAGTAGGCAGGTAGGTGGAAACTCTAACCAATAGTGACTCTAACAACGAGGAGGACGTCATGGCAGAGACGTGAGTTGCCGATTTACATCGTCAGAATCAAACATTTAAGGATAACATCCTCTACTTCCAACAACGCTAGCAAGAGGTTGATCCTACTGAAGAGGTTGAAATACTAGACCCCTAACCTCCTTTGATGAAATAGGAGGATTTGGTGCCATAAAACATCAAGCCTCCCTTGTTTATTAAGTTTGATGGTGCAACGACCCATATGAGCATATCGCCTCCATTAACATGTAAGTGGCGATTATTGGGGCTTCTGGTTCCTTGAAGTGCAAGTTATTTTATGGCACCTTCGCAGATGCGGCCCTAAGGTGGTACATGGGCATGCCCCGACTCTCCATCACCATCTATCAAGACTTGGTGAAAAATTAGTCCACCAGTTCGTAGCAAGGGACATAGAAAGATGGCCACCACCAGCCTTTTCAACATTTGCCAAGGTTCATTTGAATCTTTGAGGGATTACCTCACACATTTTAATGAGGTGATAATAAAGGCCATTCATTCTAAACAGAAAATGTTTGTAGGAGCATTTAAGAGTGGGACACTAAAATCCCGTGCCCAAAGGCTAACAACTTCCTTGGCTGAGGTAGTGACACATGCAAAATGTTATATAAAGATAGAGTAAAACAATGGTGAAAAGAAGGCTATAGATGCAAAAGAATGCTCCTTTAGTCCTAACAATTCACATCAATTTGAGAAGAGCCATTACACCTCGCCCAATAGAGGCAGGATAACTTTTAAGCGTAGCATAAAACTTGTGGAGAACTTCAGACCTCCATACACTAGTCGTGAGTTGATATGACAATAAGTCCTCCACATGCATGATATTCGACAATTGCCAGCTCCCAATTTGGATGTCATTGAGCCCAAGCCTAGTAAATGGTGCAAGTTCTACAAGGTCGATGGGCACCATACGAGGGACTACTATCAACTCAAGAAGGATATATAACGTCTGATTAAAAAAGGTCACTTGAAGAAGTATGTTAAGGGTGATTTTATGCAAATACTTGGAGGATCTGACTCACATGGGTGAGATGCTTATCGGACCCTTGGGTCTAGAAAAGGCAAAGAACCGAGAAGAGGACGCAACGACGGAGTTGTACGCCATACTCTCAATACTATCGCATGAGGATTTTTTTTAGTGGAGGACAGACTAGTTCCACCCGCAAAAGATACACTCACGAAATCCTAACTATCAAAAAGGCAAATAATCGAGTGCACGGGGGCGACAACAAAGTCGTACATCATACTCTCAATACCATTGCATGAGGATTTATTTTAAGGGAGGAGAGACCAATTCCACCCGTAAAATACATGCTCGCCAAATTCTAAGCATCAAAGGCTCGTCTAACAATTATGATTTGGGTGAGCTGGAAGTCCCATGATGACGCTGCATACATTCACACTCATATAACGATGATTCTAAGGTCATCTCCATAAAGTGTGACAATTGAAAAATTAAGAGGGCACTACTTGAGAGATTAATTCTGAAGACTTAGGCAAATATATAATATCGTATATTCCGTATGTAATGTCGAGTTTTTATTATGGATTAATTATTTAAAAAAATCCAAATATGATGTTACTATATAACATATCATCAAGAAATTACAAAAATTAGTAGCTTGAAGAGAATAGTGTAATCCATTTTGCCATATCTAATTCAGTCTATTGATCTAATGCCCCTTCTTTATGAAAAGGGCAAAACCAAACGATCATATAAAAAGTTCTCTTTTACCGTTTGCCTTTTTATTTTTCCTCTTCAAGTTCAAAGTGAATAAATTGAACTTAATTAATAACAAATCGTATCACTTTTTAAATTGTTCTATATAATCTTTTATTTTAAATTGTTATATAACTCGTCTTTATATTAAAACTAAACGTATATATTTTATAATGCTAAGTCAGAGTTTTTTTACTGATTAATTAAAAAAAATCAAATAAAACGTTACTATATCATATATCATGAAGAAAAAAAGATCACAGTCATAAATTTAATTTCCCCTCTCAAACTTCAAATTTCAAAAATATCCAAAAACCAGTGCTATAACATAACATAACCCCATTATTCACACATAACGCGCTCTTTCTCATTCTCAGCTCCATTTTCAATTCACATTTCGAAACGAACAAAGAAAGCTTCAGAAAATCATCGTGAAATGTTGACCTTCGTCAAGCGTGGATTAGGTTTTCTCCTCCGATTCTTCTTCCGTTCCGTTCAAGCTGCCATGAGGTGCTTCTTCGGATTCAGAGAGAGTCGTCATCACCTCCCTGAACCTCTTCTTGTTTCCACCGCACCTTCTCGCTCCACAACAACGGTAACTCTTTCTCTCTCAAGAAATTTTCAAGAAAATGTATTCGAGGTTTTGTATGTGTATGTGGAAATGTGAGATGAATGTTAGGTTTATGATCGAAATTAGTTGTTGATTTTGTAATGTTGATTTTGTGAATCAGGATGCGGTGATATCGGAGAATCGTTTGTGCTCTTTGTTATCGAAAGGTATTTCTCTGTTACGCTTTTTTATTTTTAGGTTTCTTTGTTGTTATATGCTGATTTATGTTTTGATATATCAGAAGAGAAAGGAAATTCAGCTAGGAATGCTGCTGATGAGGTTTCTCTGAACGATGAGGTATAGCAATTTTTGTAAAGGTTTTTTGTTAGAATGATTTTGATTAGCTGTTGTAGTAATAGTTGAAGTTTGTCTTGAAATCGATGATACAAGGTCGATGAGATTTTGATTGTAGAGAATGTGATTTCGATTGTAGTTGCATTGGAGTTTCGATGACATCAAAACTGTTATGAGTTATGTTGTAGCTCAAATTATAGTTGTGTGTCGAAATCTATGATATAAGGTTGATGAGACTTCAATTGTAGACAACGTGACTTCGATCGTAGTTGCCTTGCAGTTTCGATGAGACTTCAATTGCAGACAGCGCGACTTTGAGTGCAGTTCATTGCAGTTTCGATGAGACTTCTATTGCCGACAATGCGACTGCAATACTAGTTGCATTGCAGTGTTTATGAGACTTCAATTGCAGACAGTGTGACTTCAATTGTAGTTGCATTGAAGTTTCAATGAGACTTCAATCACAGACAATGCGACTTCAATTGTAGTTGCATTGCGGTTTCGATAACATAAAAAACCATTATGAGTTATGTCGTAGCTCAAATTGCATCCTGTGTTATGTACCTTTATTTAAAATAAAACCCTGGCTTCAACTTGGGTAAATGAATATGTTAACTGATATGTACATATATGTTAACTGACAAGTTATAAGTCATTGCAATGTCATGTTTTTTTTTTCAGGAAAAGCTATCCTCACGTTATATATGTTGTTATGCATTGCCTAAAGTTGTATCTAACTACCTATACAACATCATAGTTTCATTTTTAAAGTGCTTGTAACATATTTTGCAGGCAAAGTTTCTTCAAGCTTGTGGTGTGATATCAGGAACGCCTCCTGAAATTCGCAAAACATCCACGAAATTGAAAGTGTCACCCGCTTGCGATAGCGAACCTTCAAGGTTTCATTCCTGGCTTCCCAATACTTCTGCCGAGAAACTTCAGCTGGATGTTGATTCTTTTGAGCACACACCTAGCAGGTGCCCTTTAAACTGTTCCCCTGTCCTTTTTCATATTGGTATTTTTGAAATGGATATATTGTATTGTATCTTCACTGAGTGGTAGAGATGTATTTTTTTGGTAGTTAAAATTTGTCTATTTTTTGAAATTACATAGAAGTTATAGAAGTATAACCTGAGATCTTAGTTTAATTTCTTTTGCAGCTTTGTCTTCAAGGCCCAGGACACTCAATATGACTCTCCTGACTATGTGGAAGGGAGTTGGACTAGGAGTCCTCAAACTGCATATAAGATTAGAAAGAATGAAGCTTGGACAGGCACAGAGGCTCAGAAGAAGAACAAATCGGTGCGCTTTGAATCTGAGAATGATCTAGTATCTTATCAAAGCCCGCCAGTTGATGGTCATGTGCAAAAAAACAAGTCACCCAATAGCCAAATGCCAAGTAATCGATCACCTTATCCTACGCCATTGAAGTTATCTGACGAGCTGCAAACACCTGGAACCGTGTACCCTGCCTCATTAGATGGGCTATGCGATGGTAAGCATCGTGTTCGGTCACAATTAGTCTATACAAATTGCAACGCTGGTGAGAATCTCCTGCTGACCAAGTTACTTGAAGTGCAAGGTCTTAACCCTGAGCACGATTCAAGTGAGCTGGGTGTCGAGCAAGATCATAAGCTGGAAGCAAGTTTATCTTCTTGGTTAGAACATGCGGGAAACGGTGAAATGGAGTCTGCTTCTGATTTTGAGATCCTGAAATCTGCTGACACGCCTAGTATTGGGGCGGTTCCTGCTGAATTGAATGAAGATGAGGATTCTCATCTTGCTTCTCCTAAGGCGCACGAAGTCAATGGAATACCCAACACAACAAAGAAGTACAAGGAGGTATGACTTGTACTCATTACACCTTATTCGAAAGATTTTTTAAACTAAATATTGCTCATCTTAGTTGTACTGATTGTTTACAGGATCAGAAAGTTAAGTGGCATGCAACACCCTTTGAAGAGAGGCTGAATAAGGCATTATCTGAGGAGAAACATCTCTCTCAAAGGTATCGCTAAAATATTCATGCTATTCTACATCTGCTCATTTAAGTTGAATACAAATTTAACACAAGTTTAGCATGCTGTGACGATAAAAGATGATCAAAGAACGCCTGTTTGCTTGACGACATGTATGAGTGTGACAAACCTACTGCTTTTGTCATTTCAGTTTGCATAGCTGAGTGTTGCTGTTCGATGTATTATATTTGCTGGTAGTTGATTCATATTATATGAGTGTTTATATAATGTCGATTTAATTTGTTATTTTCGATTTACAGGAAACTCGCATTTGCAAAACCAGTTGTATTTGAGGATATTGAGGAGTGATGCTCAGCAACAATCATCCACAGTTAGAGGAGTGATACTCATTTCACCAAGCTATGTGGCAAAAAGGCTTCACCTGAATTCATAATCAAGATCATTATGAGTTGAGATTATAAAGGCCAATTTTCAATCACAATAGTATAGGTTCATTTCTGATTTTCACCTATACTAAAAAAGTAGAAGTACATTTAAAGTATATATTTTGATTATAGATTTTTTTTTATTACCTTGTGTATAGATAGGTAATTCGGTATTACTGAAATACTTTTTTGGTATAATTGTTTGGGATTCTTTATCTCCTAAAAAAAACTAGTAATAATAATAATAATAAAAGATATATTTAATATTTCAAATTCAAAATGACTTAAATTTAAAGATCAGATTTTCCTAAAACTGACATAAAATTAAGAGACAAATGTAGTATGTTAAAAGTTAATGAATTATCTGAAAATTGCATGACATCCGTCATGCCCGATGAGCAATATAACATGTCAAGTGATGGGTGTACAATTCCTCCATCCATTTAAACATAGGCGAAATATAGAATTTTAAATTGATGGAAAGAGAAAGGAGAAGGACACGGTTTTTGTATATAGTAATTAGTAAGTCCCAGAAGAATCCTTCAAAAAGAAAATAGTGTCCAAATGAATCCTTCTAGTAAAATGCAATATTGGCAATTTGAGACGTGGGAGGTGAAATGAGAATTCACCAATAAAATACTTCCTTAATACTTGAATTTCAGTTAATGAACTTCTGAAATAATTTTGGGTAAAGTATGCTAGTTATGTTGGACTAAAACCAAGTGCAAGTTGCCTTGCAACTCAAGCAACACAGGAAAGGGAGAGAATTGAGAGAGAAAAATCGTAGAATAAATTGTATTATGGTTGATGTATTATTATAATACAATAAGGAATATGTCTTTATAACTCAATCTCCACTTCCAAATTGGTTTACTTGTTGAGCAAGTAACTAGTAAAGTTAGTTAGTTTTAACGTACTTTTAATCATCTAATTTAACAAACTAATAACCAAAAAAAACACCTAGATAGTTAGGTTGCACTTTAAACTTTGATGCGGTCCTAGGATTCCATTAATCAACACTCCTTAATCTTAGAAAATTTCTTTACCCACCTCCTTATGGGTGGTCACCTCCTGCGAAAAACCAAAACTACCCCTACTTCGGAAGTTCATTTCCGAAAGCGTGTTTTTTTAAAAAAATTGACTTACTTCGGAAGTTCATTTCCGAAACAATTATTTCGGAAGTTCACTTCCGAAATACTGCGATTTCTGCAGATTTATCAAAACACTCCCCCTCCCCCAATCATTTACCCTAAATCAAAACAAAAAGTGGCAAAGGCGAAAATTTGTGCAAACAGAATTCCAAAGCTCCATCAAGGCTCCAATCACACTGCTAAGCAACATTCAAAAGCCCTCAATCCTAACACTTTGTAAGTTTTGAAATTTTTAGATCTATTATTCAAATGCATGTTATTTAGGGTTTTAATTGTATAAATGATATATGGTTAGGTTGTTAGTAGTATTTAGGTTGTTTAGAAGCATTTTGATTTGTTTTGAAGTTTGGTTTAGGGGCCTGCCATGGAAGTTGCAGAAAATCCCATCGCAGGGGTGTTTCGGAAGTTCATTTTCGAAAACACCTCCATCCCAGTTTTCGGAAATGAACTTCCGAAATGTATCAGAAGTTCAAATTTTTTTGTTTTTTATTTTGTCTCTCATATTAATCAATTTCAATTGTTTACAGGAACATGTCAGGCAACCAACCAGCACGCAGGACTGACGCTAAGGGAAGAAAGGGTTCTTCAAAGAAGGAGGTGAAAGAGGTGAAAGAGGTGAAGGAGGTGAAGGAGGTGAAGGAGAAGAAGGAGAAGAAGAAGCTTTTGACTGGTTCTGCTTCGCAGCCTTCAGGCGTGATCAACGCTGATGGTTCTGATACTGAGTGGGATGAGGATTGGTATAATTATCTTCATTCGGAGGAGTTCGCTCGTCGGGAAGAACAACGTGTTTTTATTTTGTTTGATGTGTATTTTGTAACGCTCGTCGGGCAGAATAACATGCTTTTGTCTTGTTTGACGTGTCTTGTTTTGTTCTGATTTCGGATTGTATCGAATAATGTTTTTGTATTGGATTTATCATCTTAGTTTTTGGAAGTGGTAACCGGGGCTGGAACATATGACGGAGGAGGTGGATGTCCGGAGGAAGAAGAACCGGAGGTACGTCCACCGCGAGACAAATGAGCTAATCAATGTAAGCTATAGTTTATCATTATCATCTGGGGACGTCATTTCTAAAAAATCAAGATTAAAAATAATAAGATTTTTTTCCCAATTTTTTGTAATGACGTCCCCTGATGATAATGATAAACTATAGCTTACATTGATTGGCTCCTTTGTGTCGCGGTGGACGTACCTCCGGTTCTTCTTCCTCCGGACATCCACCTCCTCCGTCATATGTTCCGGCCCGGGTTACCACTTCCAAAAACTAAGATGATAATATTATCGTTGTAATCTTCACCCGATTAAATAAAGCGAATTGTAACTTTAATTTTCGTTGGAAGTCTTTTTTTTCTCCCCACCACTCTCTCATCCCCACTTACCCGTGTTGAACAATATGTAACTTTAATTTTATGTAATATTATCGTTGTAATCTTCACCCGATTAAATAAAGCGAATTGTTGTTGTTTTTCGTTTTATTCTGTCCAGACATATTTTCGGAAGTTCATTTCCGAATTTCCCAGGGGGGTGCGTTCGGAGATGAACTTCCGAAACACCACATTTTCTGAAAAAGTCTCTTTATTTCGGAGATGCATCTCCGAAATCAATATTTTATATTAAAAAAAACACGTTTTCGGAAGTTCATTTCCGAAAACACCTTTTTCAAGAAAAAAAGTACAGTTTCGGAAATGAACTTCCGAAACAAGGGGTATTGTGGTAAATTCACCGGAGGTGGCCAAGAAGATTGGGAGGTGGGTGAAGAAATTCTCTAATCTTAAGCTAACTAATCAAATATAATGATTCCAATTTTCTCCTAAACTTTAGAATTTTGTCTCTTTTGTTATATTTGGGGAGCAAATCTTCCAATTGATCTTGAGTAGGGAAATACTCCACTATAAGCTTCTCTTTATTAACTTGATTTATAAGGTAATGAATCCTTGTCTCAATGTACTTGATTTTCCAATGGAAAATGAAATTTCTTGTTAGATTCATGACTGACTTGTTATTTTATTTCTCTTTAACTTGACTGCAATATTGATTTTCACCTTCAACCCATTCATGAGAGATTGCAACTGGGATGCAGCTAACTATCCCACATCATTCTCACTTTCACAACTTGATAAAACTATAACATAATGGATAGTTCCATTGATGTACCTCAAGACTCTTTCGGAAGCTAGCACATGCGTTTCAATGGATTTGTCATGAATTTTCTTACCACTCTAACATAAAAGCAAATGTCAAGTTTATTTTGGCATATATACCTCAATGCAATAATCAATTTCCTAAATATAGTAAGATCCACAACTTCATCATCCTTGTCCTCAATGAGATTTGACATTGTCTCTGCAGGTGTCACTATATAATTGGTGTAGAGGATCTCAAAATTTCTTAGAATCTCTGCATCATACTTGGCTTGATGATGGGTTCAGCCTTTTGGTGTCTTAAGAAACTCCATTCCTAGGAAGTAGGAAACTTTTCCTAGGTCTATCATAGGATAACATTGATCAACAAGTTGTTCTTTATTTTCATGGTTACACCCTTCAAACACAAAATATTTAAAAATAATATCCAAAATAACTCTAACTTCAAATTTATTAAAAATTTAAAATCCTTCAACTCACCTTAATTTTTGTAACAATTTTTTTAATCTGTAAATGAAATAAAGGAAATGTTAACTAGTACCTTTAGGACACTTTTTAAGTTGTTAAAGTAGTAAGTTTTTTTAAAAATACGTGTAATCAATGATTGAAAATGTATTGGAAATTGAAATCATGACTTTTATAAAGAATATATTTTTATTTAGCATGTTTAAAGAGTGTCCTGAGGACACTCGTTAGCAAGACCCATGAAATAATAATACCCCAAAGTAAACACATAAGTGTTAGGTCATGTGTTCAACACGTATATGGGTGGGAGTAAGTCAGACTGATCTATTGGGGTATGTAGTCTAGCTTATTTAAGGTTATGACATGTCAGATTTATGTAATAAAAATGTTAGGTTTAAATTTTTTTTAAAGTCTATTTAAATAAATAGGTGAGACTTAGGCTATTAAAAAAACCTATAAAACCTTATAGATATTCATATATATTAAAAATAGACTAAATAGATCGGCCTATATATGAATATACGTTAGAAAATAGGTTAAATAAATCGGCTTATATATGCATATATAGACTGACCTATAAGCCTTCATAGGTAAAATGGACTATTTGAAAACCTTAATGAAAAGCAGACTTTTAAATAGGCTTTTAGGACATATCAGACTTTTAAAAATGTCAGACCATACCAAAAAAATAAGCTTATAATAGGTTATATGTCAAACTCAGACCTTTTAAATTTATCGTAGGTCAGACTCAGGCTTTCTAAGCACTGCCCTGACCTATTTCCAACCCTAAAGACATAATGTCAAACTTAATGTTTTAAAATCCAGATCGGTGACCAGTTCAGCCAAGATACTTGATCATTGGTGATACCAATGAATCATTGGTCTGATCGCATGATACTTGATCTAATATATATAAAAAGAATATTAATTGACATATAAATAATATTATAAAATCTTTAAAAATAACATCTATAAAATATAAACAAATTTTTAATATACACGCCATAATCAAACACAAACTCAAAAAAATTAAATAATCGAATTCATTTAAAGTTAAGATGATAAATTCTTTTCTAATAGACGGTAACACAAAATTATTATTATATAATCATTATCTCATATCCAAAACCACCTTAACTACAAGTCATAACATTATCAAAAACTTAATAATAAGTCATAAACCTTTAGAAAATCACCCAAATCAAATGACAAATACTAAATACAAAGAAAAAATGTGACATTAAAATTGAATAATGATACTACTATTTTAGTCTTTAATATTTACTCGTTAAAATAAAATTAATACTAACTTGTGCCTTTATAACATATGCTAAAGAATCAAATATATACAAATATTCATCTTAAAAATTACACATTCAATTTTTTAAAACTCAAAATATTAATATAATTATTTGATAAATAAAATTCTAATATTTTAAAATTTTTAATTTCTAATTTATAATACTGTTGAATGCAGTATAGGGCAAACAACAAAAAAGATTTGGAAATATTGATCCGGGAATTATCGTCCTCAGAGATGGAGAGATGCCATTCAACAGTTTCTACGATTTCGAACTTTGAATTGAATGAGCAAAAAGTAAACAAAGATATAGACAGGAAAAGAATAAACACATTCTTAGAAGAGAAATAACTTATCAGGAATGTAAATATATTCACTCTTCACAAACATACACTTACCAACCCGTTATACTCAACCTACGATACTCATCTATGCCATCACTTATCTCTCACATAAGCGTCCATCTCTGGAGCACAAACGAGATTATCTCACAACTAAGGTTACCTCTAACGCGAAGTCGCGAGAACATCTGTATTCTCGCGTCGGCAATCTCTCGCACGCCGCTCAAATACGAAAGCATTAAGTACAGATACCCACAGTGAATGCTAGCTCTAAATCTATCTCTAGAGTTCAGAACCAACAGATTATCATCCTAGATAAGGATTCAAGAAGTTTATCTCTAAAGCAACCCAAATCCCCAGCATAGAGCAAAAATCCAGAATAACATCAACACAGATTTGTAAAGCAAGTTAAACATAACATTATAATCGGTAAATATACATAAGATTCGAGTAACTATACAAACAAACCCAACACAAAGAAATACACAGAGAATAGAAGAGATAAACCAAACATCTCGCGGGTTGTCAGCTCCGGTTGATGAGAAATACACCTCCGATCTTCAAAGTGCATGATCCGGTGTTGTTTTCTAAGCCAATCCTACTCTAAGAATGAAGTTGATGGTGTTGGGACTCAAAAATACCCAACTCATAACCTAAAAATGTGATTTTTCCCCTTTTTAACAAGTCTGAAAATTCGCAGGTCCGCTTAGCGGCACAGAGTCCGCTTAGCGGAGTCTGCTAAAAACTAGATTTTGTTTTCGCCATAACTCGAGAACCGTAACTCCAATTTGCGCCCGGTTCGAAGCGTTGGAAATCTTATTCAATGCTCTATCCAATAATGAATGAATGGAAACCAAAATAATGATTTTGGTCATCCTTATTTTGAGCGTATGGAAGTCCGCTTGATGGTGGCTAAGCGGGCTTGCACCAAAACTGCAAAATCGAAGTTGTGCCTTTGACACTTTATTCCTCAAGGCTCCAATAAACATGAATACCTATAAAAACAAAAGAAATACTATCAAATGGTATAAAAGTATATGAAAATACAACTATTCACAAAGTATACGTATTTATACACAAAACGGGGAATTACTCAAACGATATTAACAAAAGTATCGATAAGTGTCACTATTTACATACACAAAATAAGTAAATTTTGGCACTTATCAAATACCTTAAAATAAAATCTGTTTTTTTAGGTGTGATTTGACTTCTTTCTGTTGTTACTTTCATGATAAAATCCTCCACTTATAGGAAGATCACAAAAATCCAATAACATGTGGTGCTGTACTATTTATAGATAGTCATCGAAAATTTGAAAAGAAATTAGAATTATTATCGTCTAATAAGATAGTGATCATCTAAAATAAGATCCAAAATAAGGGTTAGAATTTGAAATGTCGAGATAAAATAGTCTCTTTCTTTCCTATTATTTTCATTGCGTATTTCCAACTCTTCTAACCAATTTCATGTTGATTAGTCCTCTTTTTATCGTATTATCCTTAATCATAGATAAAGATAACCACCACCACATGTGAGTTAACAAAGATAAGACGCATTTCCAAAAATCGTCTATAATGCAAAAAGAAAGAACATAATGGTTTCTCCATATCTATGAATTTGTTTTTCAAAACAACCATAATAAAGCAATTAATTGATAATAAAAAAAACAACGAATGACAGTAGAGAAAGTGGAGCCCTAGAGCATTTTTCTTTAACTTATAATTTTTAATCTTCTCACCGATTTAAGGGGGAGCCTTCTCACCTTTGCTAGATTTTTCTGGTGGTTTTATTCCTGAGTTCATTTTTCTGGCTTTCGCGCATAGAATGCATATACTTTTCAATTTGAGACTCTCTACATTACATTTTCTGACAATTTCTTGATTTCCTTGGATAACTCTTAGGCGTTCGTCAGAGAGCAGTTACTTCATAAATAAATACAAAGTAGACAAAGCGGTACTCAGCTGATTAAAAATCGACTGCCCTATTATCATATTGTAAGAAGAGTGGGCATCGATAACCAAATACTTGACGCTAATTTTTTGGCTTGATTGTGCTCTTCAAAGGTGGTCTTTAGTGTGATGTAGCATTTCCCTTGCACCTACTCCCCGTAAAATCCAATTAGCAAGCCTTTAAAGGGCTTTAGATTATCTAGGTTGAAGCAGTCTTTCAAGCACATCTCAGTATAGAATATCAGTAGAATTTCTTTGGTCTATGAGAATTCTTTTAATCTCTCATTCCTCACACCTAACAGTAATGACCATGGGGTCGTGATTCCCCATGGTTTGAAGCTTCATTTTCTTGACTTTCGCTTTACCTCCATAGCTCTTCATAAGGATATCCAAATCACTATTTGAATTTGCAAATTCAACAATCTTCTCAAACACTTTAGCATCGACACGGCAATGGATAAACTACAAAATCTCGTTATCTTTTGTCTTTACATCCTTCTATGTTTTCCTCTATGCCTCTGATGGATTTGCATACATTGATTTCACACCATTGGTTACTTGTTCATACATCTCATGAACTAAAAATGTCACAATCATTTACCTAACTAACCTATCCCAATGTTTCCTATCAAGAATGGTCAGGTTAGAATGAAATGCCCCATTTACACCATGTATTGTTTCTTTCACAATATCTCTCTCTAACTTCTTGAAAGATTGAGACTTTCCTTCAATCATGTAAAACCCTTAGATACTAAGATGTTGGATATTACAATCAAGTATTGCTAGTTACCTTGCGACTCAAGAAGCCCATGAAAGAGAGAGAATTGAGAGAGAAATATTGTAGAATAAATTGATTATTATTGATTTATTCTAATAGGGAATGAGACATTATAACTTAATTGCCACTTCATAGACAAGCAAATAGGTACTATTGGTTAATCTTAGCTAATAGTTAACCAACTAACCATCTAACTTAACAAACCAATGATCACATATACAATTAATTAGTTAGGGTGTACAATAAACTTTGATGTAATCATAAGATAGCATTGATCAACAAGTTATACCGTTTTTGTGTTGAGAAATAAGTGTGAGTTGTAAGTCCAACATTACTTAAAAAAATGAAAGTTGAGCATTTTATAAGTGAGAGGACTCGTTCACCTATTACCTTAAAGTTTTTGGTGAATATGTGATGTCTCTCTCAGTTGTTTGGGCGAGTCTTTAACATTTAAGTGACTGTATAACTCAATGTAAATGCTTTTCCCTCATGATAATCTATCGGTGGTATCAGAGTCTAATTCGAGTAAAGGACCAACTTCTTGTATCGAAAGTTTTCTTGAAATGGTGGTGGTCAGGCGGCGTGTCCCATTTGTAATGCCCATGACGAGTAAGGGTGTTTGTCAACAGCGGTACAAACGTGTGGATGAAAGAGCTCCCGCTTGAGGGGAAGCATAGTGGATGGAATCACACTTGAGAGAGATTGTTGAAAAATAAGTGTGAGTTGTAAGTCCCACATTGCTTGAAAAATTGAAAGTTGAACACTTTATAAGTGAGAGGACTCGTTCACTTATTCTCTTAAAATTTTGGATGAATATGTGATTTATCTCTCATTTGTTTGAATTTTATGTGAGTATTTGACCCAATACAAATATTTCCTCCTCACAATGACCCATCTCTTTATTTTCATTCTTGCACAATTCAAACATAAATATCCATAATAACCCTAACTTCATATATATTTAATGAGTAGATGAAATAGTAATCCCCACCAAACTAAATCACACACAACTATGATGTCATGTTCAAATCTAAAATTTGTCTTTAGATCTAACAATATCGAAATTTATTTGTTGAGTTAGCTCTTACGAACTATTATGAAATAATTTTTTTAACAGAATAAAAACCATTTAAAATATTTCTATAGCAAACTAGTTTTGTATTTAAAAACTACTATCATTTTGGTCTTTAATATATTTACTCTTTAAAATAAAATTAATACTAACTTGTGCCTTTATTACAAATGCTAAAGAATAAGATATATACAAATATTCATCTTAAAATTACACATTCAAATTTTTAAAACTTAAAATATTATATTATTTAATTAATAAAATTTTAATTTTTTAATTTCTAATTCATTTTAATATCCTTTATAATTTATTTTTTACTTGTGACATATTTCTTTCTGCTGTTAGTTTTATGATAATCCGGCACTTATTGGAAGTTCACAAAAATTCAATAATATGTGGTGCCGTTGTTTATTTATATAATCATCTAAAATTTGAAGAAAAAAAATTAGAATGATGATCGTCTACTAAGATAGCATCATCTAAAATAACTAGGATTAGAATTAAAATTGTCATGACATTGTCTCTTTCTTTCCTATTCTTATTTACATTACGTATTTACAACGCTCTTCCAACCAATTTCGTGTCAACTAGTCCTTTTTCCTATCATACTAACACTTAATCATATCGTTAACCACCACCACATGTGAGTTAGCAAAGATAAGAAGCAGTTCCAAAAATTAACTACATTGAATAAAGAAAGAATATGATGGTTTCTTCATATCTATGACTACGAGTTTGTTTTTGAAAAATCTAATGTAATATTATTAAAAATATTCAAAACAAAAAATGTTTCAAGGATAAACCTATTAAAAATCTATTAACCCAAAATAATATTAAAATATACCAATCCAATCCAATAATCGAAAAAACTTAAAAATAAACCTAAAATACACGCGACAAACAAACACATAACCGTCCGTAAGATAGTTTAGTAGATATTGTTGGTGATTTTAGTATCATCAATGCATTTTGGTAGTAATGTGATTTACTATAGGCCAATGCAATTATGCGTTAAGTTTGAAACGAGTTAGGGTAGTGCGGAGTGCACGCTCGTCGAGCCAAACGTGTAATTGAATATGAGTAATAGAAACGGGGTTCCAAGGGGCGTAGCCCCTGGCGGGGTGCGGGGCAGCGCCCCGTCGGGGTCCAAGGGGCGGAGCCCCTGGCGGGGTGTGGGGCAGCGCCCTGCCGGGGTCCAAGGGGCAGCGCCCCTGGCTGGGGTCCCGCTGCTCCGGTTGCCCGTATCACTACTATTAGATTGTTGATTGCCTTGGCGGCTATTCATAATCTAGTGATTCATCAAATGGATGTCAAAACAGCATTTCTGAATGGTGATTTGGAAGAAGAAGTGTACATGAAGCAACCTGAAGGTTTTGTAATGCCTGGTAATGAGCATAAAGTTTGTAGGCTAGTTAAGTCGTTGTATGGGCTGAAACAAGCTCCGAAGCAGTGGCATCAAAAGTTTGATGAGGTTGTTTTGTCTAATGGTTTCATTCTAAACCAAGCTGACAAATGTGTATATAGCAAATTTGATATATCCGGTAAAGGAGTTTTTATTTGTCTATATGTTGATGACATGTTGATCTTTGGCACCGACCAAAGTCAAGTTGATAAAACAAAGGTTTTCTTGTCATCAAAGTTCTCCATGAAGGATATGGGAGAAGCGGACGTTATTCTTGGTATTAAGATTAAACGGGAGAATAAGGGGATTGTAATTACGCAATCTCATTACATTGAGAAAATACTCAAGAAATTCAATTATGAAAATTGTTCTCCGGTAAGTACTCCCATGGATCCAGGAGAAAAGCTTATGCCAAATACAGGTAAACCTGTGGATCAACTCGAATACTCAAGAGCTATAGGCTCTTTGATGTATGCTATGATTAGCACTAGACCGGATATTGCTTATGCGGTTGGAAAGTTGAGCAGATTTACTAGTAATCCTAGTAAACATCATTGGCATGCAATAACTAGGGTATTCAAGTACTTAAAGGGTACTATGAATTATGGATTGTCATATATGGGATTTCCTTCGGTGTTAGAAGGTTATACGGATGCTAGTTGGATAAATAATGTTGAAGATTCATCCTCTACAAGTGGATGGGTGTTCTTGCTTGGGGGAGGTGCCATCTCATGGGCTTCCAAAAAGCAAACATGTATAACTAGTTCAACAATGGAATCTGAGTTTGTAGCATTAGCTGCTGCTGGTAAAGAAGCAGAATGGCTAAGGAACTTGGTATATGAGATTCCGATATGGCCTAAACCGATATCACCAATTTCAATCCGTTGTGATAGTAGTGCCACACTGGCTAAAGCATACAGTCAAATATACAATGGAAAGTCTAGACATTTGGGTATTAGACATAGTATGATTAGGGAATTAATCATGAATGGGGTGATATCTATTGAGTTTGTTCGGTCGCAACAAAACTTAGCTGACCACTTGACGAAGGGGTTAGCAAGAGACTTAGTAAAGAAGTCGGTAATTGGGATGGGATTAAAGTCCATTTAAATCTATTAGTTATGGTATACCCAATTCCCTTCTAATACAATGTTAGAAGCAGAATTCAATGTGGAAAGATCATAGTTAAAGATTGGAGCAATTGTGTTTATCTTCCCAAGGTATGTGCTCAGACCTGCAAGTGATGGGTAGGTTGAAGTATATCTTCTTAATGGTTCTTTTGAAAAATTGTGAATGCAGGTACAAGATTAAAAGGATCACCTATGTGAGCATGAAGTTTTGCCGCTTCAAGAAGCTTGGACTTGGCTTCCTATATGCTTACTAATGGATAAGGACACATGGCTTGTAAAGTGTCAAGTATGAATAGTAGAGTATTGTAAGAAACATATGTGTACTATATCTTTAGATATTCAAATGGATTGACGGGTTCAATCATTATGACACCCCGATTTTCGAATATTTGGAATGTGTATTTGTACTAAGATGAAAATTCAATCGTAAGACATTTTCTTCTATGCGTTTGTTTGATCGTTATACCTGTAAAGTAAAATCAAGGATTATACTAAAATGGGGGGAGTTTGTTGGTGATTTTAGTATCATCAATGCATTTTGGTAGTAATGTGATTTACTATAGGCCAATGCAATTATGCGTTAAGTTTGAAACGAGTTAGGGTAGTGCGGAGTGCACGCTCGTCGAGCCAAACGTGTAATTGAATATGAGTAATAGAAACGGGGTTCCAAGGGGCGTAGCCCCTGGCGGGGTGCGGGGCAGCGCCCCGTCGGGGTCCAAGGGGCGGAGCCCCTGGCGGGGTGCGGGGCAGCGCCCTGCCGGGGTCCAAGGGGCAGCGCCCCTGGCTGGGGTCCCGCTGGCAGCGCCCCGAGCAAAAATTTCGTTTGAATAGTTGCACCCTTTCCCAACGGACATAACAATTCGGTTTGAATAGTTGCACCTGTTCCAACAGACATAACTGTTTCCGAAAAGGTGTGTCCTTTCGTCTCTATTATTGGTCTCCTATATAAGGAGTCTTTTGGTCTCAATTTGGTATACGAAATTACTCACTTCCTCTCTACATTCTGATTTGTTCTTCATTGTCAGAAACAGATCGTTCTTCAAGAATTATCCCCGCAAAGATTTCGTGAACCCAGACAAAGAATAGGGTCGAAATACTTTGTTCGGAAAGTGAACAAACACGATTCTTGAAGATATCCAGGATTATCATACCAAATATCTTACAGATATCTCATAATCGTCCCTCAAGACAATTTAGTTAATATCTTTATAAAGACATTAAATACAGAGATGCGGATTCAGATATTCATCATCAACCATTTGATTATGATTTTTCTATCTAAGTCAAAATCAACCAATCATTGCTTGTTTTCAGTTAGGTGATTTGAACAGGAAGTGTCTATATACCATCAGTCTATCATTTTTACATCTTCATTCTCAGATGTCATCAATAATACAGTTTCATCCTTAGAATTTCCTCTAACTATGTTGGCTTCTTTATCCTTTCTTTCTTTATTTGACCACCAATCAACAACAAAGTGGTCAAACCTTTTATAATTGTAGCACTGAACCGAACCTTTCTCTTATTAACTCCTTTCTTTTATGAACATTTTTATGTTTTTTCTCATCTGGATTAGAGGATTCAGACTTCTGAACACCACCACCATTCTTTTTATTGTTCTTAGACCATGCTTGCTTTTTGTTCTTCTTGACAAAAGTAGCCTTCATAGCCTATTCTATTTCCCTTTCAGAGTTCTTTTCAGTCAGACATAATTCTTGTGCCTCTAAACTACTCTAAAGCTCTTCAATTCTCATGGTATTGGTATCTTTATAGTGTTATATGGCTACAACTATGTAATCAAATTGAGGAGCAACTGTCATTCTTCCTCATTTTACGTTGCACGTTTCTTTAGCGCGTCTGTTTCATCTTCTACAACCGGCGTGTAACTGTCATGGGCAAGATCAAAAACATCTTGATCTCCAAACAACACACACATTTGAATCGACTACTGATTTCAATTTTTTCTGTCGAATACTGAAAGTTTTGGGTTCAAGCTACTGTTTCCGCCGTTCATCTTCGTTCTTGTGCAAATCAATCAATTCTCACCAACAATCGTGTTTCCTAATTCTTAAGAATTAAGAAATGTCATTCTTCTTCGAATTTGATCTTTAATTTAGTGTGAATTTGATGGACAAAATCAATCACATGCCTCACGTACACACGTGTTTCCCTAAGAACGGAATCGAAGCTTTGGATATCAAGTGTTAGAGTTTACACCTTTATTGATGCATAAGAAAATAAAGATGAAGATGAAGATAAAAAAAAATTGTTGAAAGAAAAAAAATAAATCTATAACTAACTTTTATTCTCAAACTCATTTCTGTTACAAATGAGTAATAATGCAACTTCAATTTATAGACATACAACTAAATTTAAACCAAATTAAACTTAAATGCAAACGAATATTCAATGCAAGTTAAATTCAAACCACTTAAATCTGAATTACATCTCAACAATATCAATTCTTTCTTTATCATATTGCTATTCAAAAAATTGTTTCACTATTAATCATCGCATAATGAAAGGTGTGTCATTTTATGGGAAAATTGTATATTTCAATATTTTCATAATAAAATTTTGATAGGTACAGAAACAACCTACCTCTTATTTTATGCGTTTATTTATTTATTTTGGAAAACCATTAAAAAATGTAAATTTCCTAGTACTTGGATATCGATATTTTTAATATAAATTGTATTAAAATTTTAATTTAGTTTAAAATTTTAAAAAAGTGACGTAATATTAAATTATATTGAATAGATTGAATGAACAGAACCAACTCAAAAATAGTTCAGAACTCGGTTTAATAATTAAATCGTCGAACTAGGTTCATGAACCAAATGAGCTGAATATAAGTTAAAAATTAAGTTCGTTAACTAAATGAGCTGAACTCAAACTATACATAGTTCGACTCGTTAGGTTCATGAGCTGTAAAATAAATGAGTTGAACTTAATTGTTTGTGAATTTTTAACGAGTCGAGTTTGAGCTGGGAAAAATTCGTGACAACTCGAACTAATATTTGAGCTGAGTCAATTCTTAATAAGTTGAGCCGAAATAAGACGAATTCGACTCGACTCGTCTCATTTCCAGCACTAAATATAAAGATACTCAACTAAATTAAAAAATACCCTAATATTCACCTTAAAAAAATTGTACCTTGTAAAATTTCAATAAAATGGAGATGGCACAATCACACAAATAGGGGAGAAGTGTTTAAAGAAAATATTAGTCACTGAGTAAATTCAAATTGATAATTAATCTATTAACTATATGAAGCAAATTTTTATTAAAAAATTGTGTGTAGATCATTCTCACATATTCTTTGGTCCCATGATTCCACCGACCCACCTCAGCTTTGTTTGTTTGTTCAAGATTTTAGCCTACTACATTTTCACGGTCGATGTCGCATTAAAATCTTATAAAAAAATTTAGCTTTAAATTTTTTTAGTTTGATCGGATAGATGTTGAGTTATTGATTGCCGTTATCTTTATACAAAAATAATTATAATTTTTTTTTATCATAAAAATAATTATGATGAATAACAGTGTCAATATCGGCATGGCCTCTATAACTTATTGTCTATAAATATCAAGTGAACGAACTAAAAGCTTTTATAATTCTTCTTCTCTCTAATTGAAGCATTTTCTTTTCTGAGAAAAAGTAAACCATGGTAGTGAAGGTGTATGGTCCCCATTGTGCCTCAGCCAAACGGGTTCTAGTTTGTTTGATTGAGAAGGAAATAGAATTTGAGGTTGTCCCTGTTAATGTCTTAAACGATGAACACAAAGATCCTCAGTACCTCAAATTACAGGTTCTATTTTCCTTTCATCTTTCTTAAACTTACTATAAGTATATAAAAATATTTTTATTTGATTCTTCATTTTCTGACTCATGTTCTTTGTTGATCATGCAGCCTTTTGGAACTGTTCCTGTAATTCAAGATGGAGATTATACCCTTTATGGTTAAACATCTTAATCCCACATTCTACTTTTCTAATTAAACTAATATATTTTTGTCGATGATAATAACCACGAAAAATTCATGTAGCGAGATCTAGTCTCGGGTTCGTACCTGAGACAAGATGTCCGTCTTTTAAGTTAACAATATTGATATTATAAGATAAACTTTATATTTTTTCGGTGATAATAACCACTAAAAATTTATGTTGTAAGGTCTAGTATTGGATTTGAAACTCAGACAAGATGTTTGGTTCTAGACTAACAATATTGATATTTGCAAGATGAATTTTATATCTTTGTCAATGATAATGATAATAACTACTAGAAACTCATGCTATGATATCTGGTCGCGGATTCGAACCTGAGACAAAATGTCTTGCTATAGACTAACAAATTTTATATCCTTACAAGTGATAATAACCACTAGAAATTTATGTTGTGAAATCTGGTCTCATATTCGAACTTGAGACAAGATGTCTGACTCTGACCTGATAATATCGAAATTTTCAAGATGAACTAGGTTTTACGGACCGATTTTTAATGTTTTCATTTGCTTGTGCAGAATCTCGAGCTATAATACGATACTATGCAGAAAAATACAGATCTCAAGGAGTTGAGTTACTAGGAAAAACAATAGAAGAGAAAGGTCTTATAGAACAATGGTTAGAAGTTGAAGCACACAGCTATAACCCACCAGCATACAACTTGACCGTTCATGTTTTGTTTCCTGCACTAGCAGCTAACAAGACTCCAGATCCTAAGGTAATTGAAGAGAGTGAAGCAAAGCTTGTGAAGGTGTTGGACATCTATGAAGAGAGGCTTTCAAAGAGCAAGTATTTGGCTGGTGATTTTTTTAGTCTTGCAGATATGAGTCACCTTCCTTTCACTGATTATATTGTTAACAATATGGGGAAAGGGTATTTGATTAAAGATAGGAAACATGTTAGTGCTTGGTGGGATGATATAAGTAGTAGACCGTCGTGGAAGAAGGTCCTTGAGTTGTATAAACCTTCTGGTTAAGTGCGTGTCTGGATTAACAGAATTGACAGAATCACGATGAATCATTGATTTTGTTAAATGTTGTATTTTTGAACTTTAACGAAATCAAATCACGTGATTTTGTCAAACCCTAAGATAATGTTGAAATAATATCACTAAGTATGTTACAATTGCTGTTGAAAAGCTGTATTTTTTCTATAATTTCTTCAATGTATGAAAGGATAATAATGCAAGTGCAACTTGCAAAATAAATACAAAACCATCAATGTATGTGCTGATTTGTTGGCTTATTTGAGTTACATTTTATCTTGTTGGAGTATTGATAATTAGTCTATAATATGTAGATCAGAACAGTGTGTGGGTCTAATAATAGTAAACTGAGTTTTCTATATTGAAAAAGCCAAGAAAGCAATAAGTAGAGTTTGTTTTTAAGTTATTAGAAAAGAACTCGCATGTAACACGCATACCATTATAAGATAGAAAGATGATTTTCATATTGAAGTTTTTTTTAGAAAAAGTATTAGCTGTAAGGTAATAGTTAAAGTTTGTTTGTAAGTTTTTAGAAAAAGAACTCGCATGCAATTTGCAAGATATGTCTTGAAAGAAGCACATTTTTAAGATCCAAGCGTTTTTAATGCTAGACCACACACACGCACACTCAAACTTACATATTTATTACTTGGTAGAATTGTTGAGACACGGCAAAGGACAAAAGCACTTCATCGGAGAGGTACATCTATAATTTAATTATATGTTGAGATTGACTCATAATTACAAGAGAGGGACATATAAATTATGAAAATTTCTTTAGCCACCTCCTTATGGGGGTCACCCCCAGCGAAAATCCCAAAATAACCCTGCTTCGAAAATGAACTTCCGAAGCGCTTTTTTTTTTTAAAAAAATTCCATAATTCGGAAGTTCATCTCCGAAAACACCTCATGGGGGTGTCTTCGGAGATGAACTTCCGAAAACACCTCATGGGTGAATTCGGAAGTTTATTTCTGAATTATGCAGAAACTGTGTTTTTTTTTATGTTATTTCTTAAACAGTCTCGCATTTTAATTAAACGCAAACGCCAAATAAAATAAGATAAACAGAAAATACTAATACGATAAATAAAATCCAAATAATATATACAAGTCGAACCAAATAGTAATAGTGTGCGCAATATACAATCCGAAAACAAAAAATAAATAAACCCGACCACTACTGGGTGTGCCTAACCCTCTCACCCCGAGCCCTCCTCTACCGCCTGTACCCCGCCGCACGGCCCGCATCAGTGACGATCGCCTCCATCACGGCGACTGCATCTGGACCGCCCTGAAGAACGACACCCCGATCCAAGGCGTCCCGCCCAAGCATCTCTATCCGCTGGCAGATCGGCAGGAGATCAATGGCGTGGTCATCCTCGGCCTGCTGGTTCTCCAGGATCTCCTCATGTGCTGGCCTAGGAGCGCCGGGAACGTCGGGTCTCAGTAGAGGATGGGACACCCGGTAGAACCATGTGACGTACCCCTCCTCACTGTGCCAGTCCTGTGTGACCCGAGTGAGACGGTACTCCTGCGGTACCACATGATGCTGCCAGTCCTCCCATATGGCAGTCAGCTGCACTCGGGTCACTGTGTCGGGAGCTGCCTCAAAGGGTGACCTGGGTATCCGCTGCACGAATCCGAACTGACGCATGCACCGCTCAGGGAGATACCGGACCATGATGTCGGTCCCGCATGCCAACCAGCCTGAATATAGAGCAATGCCGTCAAAGGGGACAATCTGAGCGTAGTCGACGAACGGCCTCCAGGTGACATCGTCGTGCATCGTGCGGTCCAAGTACAGACGGTATGGTCCCATCGCATCGTTTCCCATCTGGAGAGCGTATCTGGCTGCCCTGGGCATGGCGTCCACGTACGCAGGATCGATGTGAAAGCCGTGGATGCGGGAGAAGTAGGAGATGATCCAGCTCTGAAACAGAAACACGATAATGTATTAAAAATAAATACGAAACATAAATAAATAAATACGATAATGTATTAAAATAAAACGTACCGTAAGCAGTGTGCAGGATCCGACCAACTGCCTCGTCCTCCAGTTGGAGGCCTCATTCAGCTTCTGGTAGAGATATGCCAGAGTAGCTGCCCCCCAGTTCCACTAGTGAACGGTATCCAGGTCCATGAAGTAGCGGAGGTAGGTCACATCACGTACCTGACACTCTTATCCACAAAGCATGCAGCGCCTACCACATGCATGTACCAGCACCGGAGAGCGCAGCCGCGGTGATACTCTGTGAACAGCTCGTTACCCACACCCTCAGCCTCGGCAGCCGCGTCCAGGTGGTGCTCAAAATAAGTGCTCAGTGTGGTGAACCGGACATGAGGCCCAGAAGTCGTGGTGCACTCATAGTGAGCAACCTCGTTCTCCATGCCCAAGTAGAGCATCATCCACTCAATGGCCTCCACCCTCTAGATCTTGGAGTGGGTCAACAGCGGCCCCTTAATCGGAAGGTGGAGAAGACACTGCACGTCGTGCAAGGTGGTCGTCATCTCCTCAACCGGCAAGTGGAAAGAGGACGTCTCCTTGTGCCAACGCTCCACAAATGCCCCCTGCATGCCGGTGCTGATCGTGGTGTACCCCGTCATGCAGAGCCCGCTGAGCCCTGAACCTCGCACATGGTCGTTAAACCACTCAGTTGCTGGTTTAAACAGACCGAAAATCTTGCGGGCGTGGTTGACCATTTTCAGCGGCTCTCTCTCCTGTTACAAAAAAAAACAAATAAGCGACATATATTAAATAAGCGGACATATATCAAATAAGCGACAAATAAACGGTTAGATTATAAAAAATGGTGACAAATAAACGGTTAAATTAAAAAAATACCTCTCCCTCCCAGATCCGCCGAGCGACGTGATCGTGGTAGTGAATCAGCACGGAAGTGTCAAAGGGTCCTCCCAGATAGCCATCCTCCTGCTCATCCTCCTCCCCGGATGGAGGGTCAACATCCGGTACACCCTCCGACTCGTGGTATGGCACTGACACCTCCTCCTCCTCCTCCTCCTCTCGCTGGCGGGAAGAAGATACCCGAGCCAGCCGACTCCTAGATCCTGAAGCAGATGTACCCTCTCCCACGTCCACGGGAACTCGCACACGGCGTCCCCGGCCCTGCCCCCGTCCCTGGGTCGACGCCAGCTGCGCCGCCGCCCGCTCGCGTCTAGCCGACGCAGTCTGAGACTCTCTCCCCTGTCTGATGCGTGCTGGTTGGTTGCCTGACATGTTCCTGTAAACAATTGAAATCGATTAATATGCGAGACAAAAGAAGAAACAAAAATAATTGAAATTCTGATACAGTTTGGAAGTTCATTTCCGAAAACTGGGATGGAGGTGTTTTCGGAAATGAACTTCCGAAACACCCCTGCGATGGAGTTTTCTGCAACTCACATGGCAGACCCCAAAACCAAACATCAAACCTATGTCTACACATTCTAAACATCCTAAATATCAGTATAAATCTAACCTAATACATTTTTTGCTATTTGTAAACACCCTAATATACATTTTAATCATAGATCTTAAAATCAAAATGCTTACCGATTGA
This sequence comes from Vicia villosa, assembly GCF_029867415.1. Classification (NCBI taxonomy): domain Eukaryota; kingdom Viridiplantae; phylum Streptophyta; class Magnoliopsida; order Fabales; family Fabaceae; genus Vicia; species Vicia villosa. Next base: position 92,764,508 of record NC_081186.1, on the reverse strand, counting down.
ATGGATTTGAGGACTTTTGAATGTAATAGAGCAAGTAGTTGGAGCCTTTGAGGTAGCTTGGAACTGGTTTGCACAAAAATCTCTTGGGGTGTGAGTTTGGAAGAAGATTAGGGTAAATGATTAGGGGGAGGGGGCTGTTTTGCTTAATCTGCAAAACGTGCAGTATTTCGGAAATGAACTTCCGAAATGGTGTTTTCGGAAGTGCATTTCCGAAATAAGTCAATTTTTTTTTTAAAAAAAAAAGGCGCTTTCGAAGATGCATCTCCGAAAACACCTTTTTCTTGCATTTCGGAAGTTCATTTCCGAAGTCAGGGGTATTCTGGGTTTTTCACCAGAGGTGAGCTAGAAGGTTGGGAGGTGGCCAAAGAAATTCTCTAAATTATTTGGGCACACACAAAACCACAAATTAGTTAATCATTTTAAGGGTTAAATAAGTTTTTGGTCCCTATAAATATTACAATTTCATTTTTAGTCTCTCTCTGCCTTTAGGCAACAGTTTTATCTGATTTTAGCAATGATTTTTTTGTAAAAACCGTTGGTTAAAAGTAAGGAGAGACTAAAAATGAAAACTGCAATATTTATAGGAACCAAAAACTTATTTAACCCTTATTTCAATAATAATGATAAAATTTGATTTTTTTTTTTTTCTTTCCTACTTTCCCCTTCTATGCATGTGAGCCTAAATAAATTTAATTTGTACGTGGTTGTGATCATGCAAGCCTTTCTTGATCCAATTGATTGTTAGAGATGGAATAGGGGACGCAATGTGTTATAGGTCTATGCAATAATGAAATTCATAAATAAAGAATTAGAGGATTGTTTAATGCACCCTAAAAGTTGAGTTTTCAATTTGATGAAAAATAAAAATATTCTTAAAATCTAAATATTTTAAATATATATCTCCGGACGCATGTGCATCACATTCACACACAATTTTTTTTGTTTTTAGTCACGTCCCAAATCTATGAGTAAATTAAATTTAGAAATGCATATTTATGTATCTTACACATGTATTTTCATATTCTAGTGAAACAGAACAGAAACGGAACAGATACAGAAACAGAGATAAATTAGCATCAATAATTATTATGACATACATAAAAAATGAAATATTATAGATAATCGTTAAAATAAATGGAACAATAAATTTTCCTATCAAGTAAGACGTTTCAACATCTTCAAGATATCTTCGATGGATCTTGCAATCCTCACAACCAGTTCGACTAAACATTTTGTTTTGTAACGGTGAAATGTGCTCCACATAACCCTTAAATCTCCATCTGTCTTCAGCTCAAAGTTGTTGAATTGTGTCTTCCTTTCGTTGTCAATCAAGGATAAACAATACTCAAGTTTGATAACTTTTCGATTACCTGAGTATTCTAAGAGATTCCCTAGTATAGATTTCAGATCTACAAGAGAGGTGTATTCAGTGACCTTAAATTCAAGTGAGGTCTTCGCGCCACTGAAGTAAACAAATCCAACATACCAATATATACTCATTTTGGTTTGGTGTATTTTTGGATGCACCCGACACTATTTACACACAACTCAGAAACAGAGTCTATTTTGGCATAAACTAGATGCACCTGTCAAAAACGCTTTAAGTTTGTATTTGACTTTCTTTGTTCTCTTATACTCTTGTATTAGAGTGTTGTGAGATATAGTTAAATATTTATTTTGGAGGGTGTGAGTGTACTGGAGGTCTGGGTTAGTTGAGAGTATATTATGTGTTGTAATAATTTTAACATAGTGTTATGGTCTGGGTTAGTTGAGAGTATATTATGTGTTGTAAAAAATTTCACATAGTGTTATTCTCTGGTTGTCTATTGACAACAACTGTGGTTTTTTCTCCGGTTTTGGAGTTTCCATGTTATGTTATTGTGTTCCTCTTTTTTCTCCATGTTTATTATTTTCCGAACATAATTGTCATTGACAAGATCAGAAACATCTTGAGCTCCAAACAACACACACATCTTTCCGTTGAATACTGGGAGCTTGTGTTCAAGCTACCGTTTCTGCTGTTCATCTTCGTTTTTGTGCAAATCACTTAATTCTCACCAACACTCGTGATTCTTCTTCGATTTTGATTTTCAAATCAGTGTGAATTTGAGGAACGAAATCAATCACACACCTTACGTACACTTATGTTTCCCTGTAAATAGAACCAGAACACTAGATATCAATTTTTGGAGTTTACACCTCCATTGATGCCTAAGAAGATGAAGATGAAGATGAAATGAATGTTAGATAGAGAGAGATACGTAACTAATTTTTATTTTCAAATTCAATTTTATCACCAATGAATAATCACTCTAACAAACTGAATGCAACTTCGGTTTATATACCCACAATATAATTTAAATGCAAATTAAATTAAACTTAAATGCAAATGAATCTTAAATGCAACCTAAATTCAAACTACTTGAATCTAAATTACATCTCTTAGTAAAATTTTGATAAACAGAAACTACTTATCTCTTACTGTTTGCGTTTTTGATTTTATTTTGGAAAATCATTAAAAAAATTAAACCTTGTAAAATTTCAATAAAAAGAAAAAATGGAGATGACAAGTCACACAAATAAGGGGGAAGTGTTTAAAAAATATTAATTATTGAGCAAATTTAAATTGATAATTAATCTATGCAGCAAATTTTTATAAAAAATGTATGTAGGTCATTCTCACATGTTCTTTGCTAGACATATGGTCCCATTATTCCTCCGATCCACCTTGTTTGTTTGTTCAACATTTTAGCTTCTACATTTTCACCTTTTTTAGCTAAACCTTTTTCAGTATGATCAATAAAAATAAAAATGTTGTGATATTAATTGCGGTTATTTTTTACAAAATTAACTATAATTTTTATAAAAAAAAATTAACTATAATTTTTCATTATAAAACATGAATAATGGTATTGATATTAGCCTCTCCCGCTATTGCGGCCGTTTTTGAGGCCTTAAGCATTGCCACTATCACTTATAATCTATTAATATCAAGTGAACGAACAAAAAGCTTCTATAATCCTTCTTCTCTCTAATTGGAGCATTTTTTTTTTGTAAGAAAAACCAAACCATGGTAGTGAAGGTGTATGGTCCCCATTGTTCCTCAGCCAAACGGGTTCTAGTTTGTCTGATTGAGAAGGAAATAGAATTTGAGGTTGTCCCTGTTAATGTCTTCAACAATGAACACAAAGATCCTCAGTACCTCAAATTACAGGTTCTATTTTCCTTTCATCTTTCTTAAACATACTAAAAGTATATAAAAATATTTTTATTTAATTCTTCATTTTCTGACTCATATTCTTTGTTCATCATTTTCTGCAGCCTTTTGGAACTGTTCCTGTGATTCAAGATGGAGACTATACCCTTTATGGTTAAACATCTTAACCCCACATTCTACATTTCTACTAAAATTTTATTATATTTTTGTCGGCGATAATAACTACAAGAAATTCATGTGGTGACATCTGATATGAGTTGGAACCTGAGACATGATGTCGGCTATAGGATAACAATATTGATATTTGCAAGATGAATATATCCTTGTCGTTAATAATAACCACGGGAAACTCATGTTGTGAGATTTGGTCACGGTTCGAACCTGTCTCTCTTTATCTAACTACTAAAAATTCATTTTGTGAGGTCTGGTCTCAGGTTCAAACATGAGACATCGCTCTAGATTAATAATATTGATATTTGCAAGATGAATTTTACATCTTGTCAGTGATAATAATTATTAAAAATTCAACTGTGAGATCTGATCGCAGATTCAGACCTGAGATACAATGTCTTGTTTTAGACTAACTATATTGATATTTGTAAAATGAACTTTATATCTTTGTAAGAGAAGAACCACTAGAAACTCACATTCTGAAATCTAGTCTAAGATTCGAACATGAGACGAGATGTCTGACTCTGACCTAACAATATCGATATTTGCAAGAGGAATTAGTTTTTAAGGACTTATTTTTATGTTCTTACTAAGAAACTTTATATCCTTGATATTTGTAAGTTACAACTTTATATCTTGTCAGTAATAATATCTACTAAAAATTAATGTTGTGAGGTGTTGTCTAGTATCGGGTTTGAACCTGAGACAAGATGTCTCGCTAGAGACTAACAATATTAATTTTTGCAAGATGAACTTTATATCCTTATTAATGATAATAACCATTGAAAATTCATGTTGTGTGGTCTAGTATCGGGTTCAAACCTAAGACATGATGTCAGACTCTAGTCTACCAATATAATATTGGTATTTGCCAGATGAAATAGGTTTTACAGACTTATTTTTATGTTTTTACTTGATTGTGTAGAATCTCGGGCTATAATGAGGTACTATGCAGAAAAATACAGATCTCAAGGAGTTGAGTTACTAGGAAAAACAATAGAAGAAAAAGGTCTTATAGAACAATGGTTAGAAGTTGAAGCACACAGCTATCATCCCCCAGCATACAACTTGACCATTCATGTTTTGTTTACTGCACTAACAACTAACAAGACTCCAGATCCTAAGGTAATTGAAGAGAGTGAAGCAAAGCTTGTGAAGGTGTTGGACATTTATGAAGAGAGGCTTTCAAAGAGCAAGTATTTGGCTGGTGATTTTTTTAGTCTTGCGGATATGAGTCACCTTCCATTTACTTATTATATTAATAATATGGGGAAAGACTATTTGATTAAAGATAGGAAACATGTTAGTGCTTGGTGGGATGATATAAGTAGTAGACCGTCGTGGAAGAAGGTTCATGAGTTGTATAAAGTATAAATTTCCCGTTTAAGTGTGTGTTTGGATTGATAGAATTGCATAATCACGATGAATCGTTGTAATTTTGTTAAATGTTAGACTTTTTAACTTTAACAAAATCATCACTTTAGATGTTGAAGTAATATCACTTTTGGAGAAAGTGGAATTGGTATTATTGAAAAGAATAAATGTGGTTCTAATAAGTTTCAAGGGAAGTGAGAGGTTTAGGACCATATAGTGGATTATTGTTCACTATCAGTTATTTCTCTCTTTTCAATTTTAGCTATATTGAAATTAGATGTAATTAGAAACATAATTCCTTAATATCAGCACTGTGTCCCTATTGTTCTATGTAAAGTCAATAGCTTTTATGTTGTAATCATAGACTAGAATATTATGTTTCCATATTCAGTGTATAGCCATCAATACTGGCTTTATTGAAGGATCATGTTGTTCCTCATTATCTGTATATATGTGTATGTTATTGATCAATAGAATCATCACAATTTTATACATATTATAATTTTTAACTTGGTATCAGAGTAACATTGCCAAAAGGCTCGTTATCCAATCAATAACCATGGCATCCGCTGCAAATACAAAAAAAAAAATCTTCCATCAACAATCTCTGTCAAGTTGGATAGAGACAATTTTCCCTCGTGGAATCCCCTAGTCTTTCCCATCATTAGAGGCTGAAGACTTGAAGGATACATGCTAGGGAAAAAGGAGTTTCTAGAGCAATATATCACAAATTCAGATTCAAGCAAGAAGCTGAATCTTTCGTTTGAAAATTGACAAGCTTATGACCAACAACTTCTAGGTTGGTTAAAGAATTTCATTACTGCATACATTGCAACACACTTTTTGCACTATGAAAATTCAAAGCAACTCTAAGAGTAGGCCCAAAGTCTAGTTGGAGCACATACAAGGTCTAGAGTCACCTACATGAAGTCAGAATTCCACAGTACCAGGAAAGGTGAAACGAAAATGCATCCAAGAAGAAAAATCTTGCTGATAAACTCAAGCTGGCAAGAAATCTAATTCTTAACTCAGATCTAATCATTCAAACCCTAAATGGATTAGATTTTGAGTACAATCCTGTAGTGGTAAAACTCTCTGATCAAATCAATCTCAGTTGGATTGATTTACTATCGCAATTGCTGAGTTTTGAGAGTAGAATTGAGCAGCTCAATTCCTTTAACAGCCTAAGTCTTAATGCCTCAGTAAATGTTGCAAACAAGACTGATTATAAAGGAAACTGGAGAAACAATAGACTTGGCTTCCATGGCTCAAATGGAAACTAGAGAGGCTTCAACTCGAGAGATTGGAGAGGAGGCAGAGGTAGAGGCAGGTTCCCTAAACCTACCTGTCAAGTATGCTCAAATATTGGTCATACAGCACTGTAATGCTTCTACAGGTTTGACAAAACCTACGCAGAAAAGGAAGAGAAATCTGCATTCCTAGCATCACAAGGAATCAATCAAGAATATGACTAGTACTTTGACAGTGGAGCGAGCAATCATGTGACACATCAAACTATTCAATAAAAGAACTCTCTGATATTGGAAATGGTGAGCAACTAGAAATTATAGCCACTTGCTCTTCCAAATTGTTTAATATTAAACCTGATTTAATATAAACCATTCAATAAAAGCAGATATTATTTAATATCAAACCTGATTTATCTTTGATGTTCAAAAATTTAATTTTTTTAGATATGATTTTACTTTTAGTATTCAAAATTTACGCAGTTGTTTTATTTAATTTTTTCTTTTGAAAATTTAGTAATATATTAACTAAAATTAAAACTACTATTAAAATATAATAAATTATATTAAAATTTCAATTTATCAAAAAATATTAGTGTTTTTTATGATAAAACGATATCATTTATACTAAAAGAAATGTTATAAATATTTGTGTACGATAAAAGAGCATGAGACAATTATGATAAAAAATAAATAATTTTGTTATGAGAAAGATAAATTTATCATTATTTTTACATTTCTACAATTATGTATTATCATTTTATTTAATTAGTACACATAACAAAAAGTTTTATCACCGTATCAAAAGTAAATTTTGTTTCTTTATAAAAACGTAGAAAATAATAAACATTAATTGTAATAATTCTAATTATTATAATAATATATGTTAAACGTAGAAACTTTTAAGCATTTGACGGGAACTGCCATACATTTTAGGTTTAAAAAAATTGGCTAATATTCTAAATAGGTTTAATACATTTTTAGAAAGTCCCTGAACACATGAAATGGGCTAATATCTCAAATAGGTTCAATTATTGACCCGGACATATGAAATATAGTAGGCCTCAAGACGATTCTTTTGGCATATGGATCGCTTCAAACTGACATAGGCACATAGCAGACAGAAGTTATGAAATTTTGAACCCCTAAAAAGTAGCTGAACAGTAAATCTAAATTTTAGGTAATTTGTACTTTTTGGCATTTTCTTCAAAGGATTGGCTTCCGACCCGAACACGAAAGATGTAGAGGATGTCAACACGGTCCTAACAACGTTAGAACCAAGTTAAGACGACTTTCCAATCAGAAATTACAAATTTCACACTTGCATTATAAGAACGGTCTTTTAATCCGAGCTGTCTCGAACCAGCAAAAACTCTTTAATTTTTTTCTTTGAACGACGAAATAAACGTACGTATTTAAAAAGCTGATACATTTTATCTTAATTTTAATTAAATTCATTGTGACACTTTTGTTTATGAACTTTTGTGACACTTTTGTTTATGGACTTTATCATTCTAGAAAAATTATATTATTGAAGAAAAATAGAAAACAAAAATAAAATTGATTAAAATAAAATAATATACTTTTAAATAATAGTTGTGAAAAAGTATATCATTAAATAGAAATTAATTGATGATGAACTTGAAGTAAAGTAAACACTAGAGGAGAAAACAAAATAAACTAGTTTATATTAAAGTTTAGAGGATGACGATAAAATTGACTGAGCATGAACTATTCGTAAAGATTTAGATTGGAAAAGAAAACCATCTCTACCAAAAAAAATTAATACAAGATTTAACTAGTAGATTTATGGTGATTAGACAAATATGATTTAATAGATTTAATCAATTTTATGGGCTAAATTAAAGGTATAATATTACTATTAAATTGAATGTGTTTTTTTGTGTGGCTTAAGCATCCAATCCACTTAAGGTGAATTTAGAGATGGCAAATAGACTCAATCCCGTAAGGTCCATCCGCACCCGAATCCAAGTCAACAGATAAAAATCTGAATTGATTGGACTCGGATTTGAGTGTCATCCGATATTTAAGATAGAAGTTTTGGTAGTGTGAAACCCGTACCTAAAATATATATATAATTTTACAAAAAAAATACATAAGTTTCCCTAAATATTATATATAATTTTACGTTGTATTTTAATGTTGTTGTTGTATTTTATGTCCTTAAATATATTTTAATTCTACGGTGTTTTTTCTCCTGTTTGGATGGATCGAAAATTTCAATGTTGTTGTATTTTATGTGGTTTGCTGTGGGGTTCGGGTTCGAGTGGAAAAACTCGAACCTAACAGATGCAAGTGTGGGTATTATTTTATCATCCCGAATAGTCTTTGGGTTTGAGTTTGAGTTTGAATTCGGGTGGTGATTTTGAGTGCGAGTTTGGATAATGTGAAACCCGCACCCGACCCTACTCGTTGTTATCCTAGGTGCATCCGCCATTGGTCTTCGTGCTTTCAAAAGTGTCTTTGAAATGTTTCCAAATATAATAATTATTTTTTTTTATCAAAAACTTGTATTTTATGAATTAAGTCTATTAATCTCTTATTGGTTAATTAGATGTGATTAGTAACCTTTTTTAGACATTAACCTTAATTTGATTATTCTAAAATTGATTTTCTACTAAATTATGAAAAATAATAATAAAATAAAGGGAAAAGTTAACATGTGCCCCAAGGGCACAAGTTAATGAGATATTTATAGAAATTTTTTCTTGGAATTTGTGCATTTAATGTATCGAAACTTTAAATATGACTTTATTGCATTTAATTATATTTAACTTTTTCTAATTATAGTATCTTTAACATGTGCCCTTAGGGCACACGTTAGCATGACCCTAAAATAAATTAGTAGGAGATTAAAGTTGGTTTAAAAATAGAGCAGTCTGATGTATGTCTTTTTGCTCTTGAGAGTTTGGATGTGAGGCGCACGCCTTGTTCGTCATAACCCTCGTTTTTTCTTCATGAGTACAATTTGGTCGCTCTAAGCATCGCTAATTTTTTAAATAAATTAATAATTTAAGTGCAAAGAATAAAAGTCGGTTAGATGGATGTACATCCACTTTAACCGTCAAGTTTGCGAGACGCGAGTTGCACAACTTGTTTGTTTCAATTCTCATTTTTTATAAACTAACCAAAATCTGATTAAAAAGAGAATAATTGGATATACATCCTTTTATCCTCAAGTAAGCGGACGCGGGTCGTACGATTTGTTGTAGTTTGATTGTTTCTCTTCCTCCTAAAAACAATGAAAACCATCAAACTTCTATTTTTCGCCATAGCGCTAGCAAATTCCTTTTTATTTTCAATCAATGAGCCTTTTTCTGCCTCTATGCGATCAAATTTTTTATTTATAATCAACCAACGCACAAGTTTTTGCTACCAAGAATTATTTAGCTTTGAACTCCCCATTGCATCAGGAGATACGTAAAAGCAAGAGACAAATCTTATCAAACACCCTAAGAAAAAAATATTTTTCCTTTCTTGTAAAAAATGTCGTAATAATTAGGAGAAATCAAGTACATTAGGGTTAGCACTATTCTTTCTGCAAAATTAATTAGATTTAACAATTATTTAAAAGGAATGTCGTAGGGTGATATTACCTTCCCTATACATAATTGACTCCCGAACCTAATTTTTCATGTCATGATATTGAAGATAAATCAAGCGGTCAAAGATGCTCAAGATGGTTCATCAAGCTATCAAGTTATCCTCTTGAAGATGTTCTTGAACAACAAGTCATATCTTTGAAGTCAACACTATGATCAAGCGATGTTCAAGTAAAGACTTTTGTTTCTAGGATCGTCCACGGTTTAACCTCTCAACTCTCAAATGATGGTAATCAACTTGAAAATATCTCAAGTCTCATTAAGAGACTCAAGGTTCATGTGTGATGATAAACTCAAAGATAATGATGTTAAAAGTTAAATCTTCAGAGTTCAGAAAGAGAGGAAGTGTGAAAGCTTGTCTGGCCGCGTCTGTTTGAGTGACCAATGTCTTGTTAAGACACAAGGGTATTTATAGAATACTATGGATAAACCACACACTAAAAATATTTGATAAGGCTATCATATTTCACTTAAACCACCTAAAAAAATAATAACCTAGCCAACTAATTAGGGGAGTGTCTCATTGATTTGAAGAATTTTTCCAACTAAATGGCCAAATGACCTAATTGATTATTTTCATTAAGTTGATTCTAAAATCGATTGAGATAGTGTATTAATGATTGGTAATGGATAAATATCAAAATCTTCTATTTATGGCTTGGACAATCAATTAATGAAGGTCAATAATCAATTGGCCTAATCGATTATGGTATTGATTTAGCCCGTGGATTATTTTAAAAGTTAAACCATAATTTAGACTATAAATAGAGAGCTTCTATCTCACTTTTCTACATGTAGAAAACGAGCTTTGATCTTACTTTGATTTCTCTCATCATTCTCTAAATCTCTCTTTTTTCTTACATATATTTATCCAAAGTTCTTCCAGAATATTCTTGAGTCTAAGTGAAGTATGAGAGATAAGTTATAATTTACCAAGAGCGTATTATCCTTTATGTAAAATATTTTTCCATAAAAAGTTGTTTGGTTGCGAGCTAAGCCAGTAAAAGCTCTTGTTTGGATTGGCGGATTATCTTAGGAAGTCTTTATTTGGTTCATGAGTTTAGCCAAGATGAAGTTCTATTTTGGATCATGAAAATCAACCATTAAAATTCTACAACGGTTCTTGAGTTTAACCCAGTTAAAAGCTCTATTGGTTTGAGATTAGCCTAGTTAAAGCCTCACTTTGTTCTTGAGTTCATCCTGATATAAAATCTCATTTGGTTTGAGATCAGCCTGTATAAAGTCTCGACTAGATTCGTGGTCAGCCTGTATAAAACACTAGTTCCATTTATAAGATAGTCAACTCTAAACTCAATCTTTGGGTAATACCAGCCTTTGGAAAAATCTCTATTTATTTTGAAGGATAACAACACTAGACTTTGTTTGTTGTTTGATTGGAAGTTAGCCTTGTAACATCATTTCCTTGTATATGGAGGTCTGTGGGCAGATCCTTCTAAAATCTCCCAATTTTATTGGATGCTCTCATGAATAGTTATTGGGGACAATAGTAAGTCAATTAAGGCAAAACTTGTATAAATATTTGGTGTAAGTCTCTATTCCTTGTCTCTTTACTTTGTTGTCTTTACTTGGGTTTTTCATTGTTTATTACTCGTTTGATAACTAACAGATAAGAACTTAGGAAGGTTCACGTACCAGTTTAGGGCCGCTTCCTTCAATGTTTCGGTCAAAAGATTTGAGGGAGTTTTGTGGGCTAATTATTTCCATTTGAGTATTTATGGCTATGAATTATTCTAACTGATCACTATTTCCATCAAATACTACCAATGACGGCAACATGAATTTATCTGAGACAAGGGCATCACAGATTTTGACAAAGAGAGGTTGAGGATCCAAATCATTTATGCTCTGTTGGTCATCATCCTCTTGGTTATGTTGTTAGATGTTCAGACGATTGTTTGAAGAGTTTTGTTTTGACGACACAACTCATTTTGGGGTGTCTGCATCTTTATTGTCACATCATTGTCGCTAGATTTAGATTTGTGCCTCGTACCCACCATTAAGAAATAGTGGTTGAGTGAAACAAAGACTCTTTTAAGAAATCAGTATGATTCATATTAGTTTTACTGGGCCCTGCAACGGATGTGAGTATAATAGTTGATACTTTTTTGTGATGGACAAGCAATGCCTCAATCTAAATGATAATTCGTCCATCAAGAATTTGATTGTTACATATGTTATGTTGTTACTATATTCCATTGCTTTGTTTCTCCCTTGTTTGAGATTTTGATTACGTGGCCAGCTCTTATGATTTATAATGTTATGGTAGTTGTATTATTACAACCATTTGTTGTCTTATTACTTTGTCAAGTGCTCAACTATGTAGCTTTTTATCCTACATTCACTACGCCAAATTTAAGTTTTAGCAGCACACCTACTAAAGCGCTTCTAGTAAAAAGCGCTGTTATAGGTTGCACTAAAAACAAAATAAAAAAACACGCTAAAAAAGCGCTCTTAAAGGGGGGGTAATGAAAGCGCTTTTCAAAAGCGCTCTTATAGGGGGGGCTATGAAAGCGCTTTCTAAAAGCGCTCTTAAAGGGGGGGGTATGACAGCGCTTTTCAAAAGCGCTCTTATAGGGGTCTTATAGTGGGGGATATGAAAGCGCTTTTGAAAGCGCTCTTAAAGGGGGGGTTACAAAAGCGCTTTTTAAGAGAAAGCGCTGGCATAGGTGGCCCTTCTAAAGCGCTTTTCAGAAGCGCCCTCGTAGGTGTTTTAAAATAAAACAAATTAAACTTGCCCCAATTAATTTCAGAAGCGCTTCTCAGTATCTTTCTCTTCTTCTCCTCGCGAACAAAACCCAGAATCCCTAAATCTCAGATTCTTCCCTAAATCAATTTCAGTTCCTCCGTCCTCCGTCTCCGCCGCCGTTTCCGCCTCCGTCTCCGCCTCTGTTCGCCGTTTCCGCCTCCGTCCGTTCTCCGTTCTCCCTCCGTTCTCCGTTCTCCCTGCATCCCTTTAGGTAATTTCTAAGTTTTTGAATATGCTGTATGTGGGTTGCTATATGTTCTTATTCATACTGATATATGTTTTTGAATATGCTTATGAGAATTTGTTTGGAATTTTATATGGAACATTTAGAATCTTTAGAACTGACATTTAGAACAACACTGACATTTGGAACAACACTGAGTTTTGGTGGGTTGCTATATGTTCTTATTCATACTGCTATATGTTTTTGAATATGCTTATGAGAATTTGTTTGGAATTTTATATGGAACATTTAGAATCTTTAGAACTGACATTTAGAACAACACTGACATTTGGAACAACATTGAGTTTTGGTGGAAAGATTGAGGAAATTCTGAAATTCTGGGGAGTTTCATAGTTATGGTGAATTGATGAAATTGGATGATCATGTTTTGTGTTGTTGTTTGGATAATCATGGTAGAATTATGATTTAGCAAATCTTACATGTATGATTATGAGTTTTGAATCTTCCTTATTAGTTTTATGAGAGTTTAGGTGGTTTGAGTTGTGACATAAAACTAAGATTCAATGATGAATTGGAGTAAAATTAGAAGATGGAAATATGGTGTTTTTGTTAGAACAAGATTTGTTCTTATCAATTATCTTAGTTTTGATGATAACAATAATATGAATTTTGCTTAAGATAATATGGTACTCTAATCCAATGCAATTTCCCTTTCAGGAAATATATATAAAGAGTACGCATGATTCAGCGCTCAGAAGTTGTATCTCAAATGGTTCAGCATGCAACATCAGAACATGGTCTGGCAAGACATCAGAAGATGGTCGAAGCAGAATCAGAACATGGGTCTATGGAAGCATCAGAAGAACATGAGATCAGAAGCACTGACGATCAGAAGATGGTATCACGCTCAGAAGCACTTCAAGGTCAGAAGATCAGAAGATGCTATGCACCAAGCTGTTTGACTCTGATGATATTCAAACGTCGTATTCACAAACATCAGATCAGAAGGAAGTACAGGTGGCAGACTACGCTGACTGACAAAAGGAACGTTAAAAGCTACTAAAGGCTACGTCAGTAGACACAGCGTGAACAAGGCTCGAGGTAGTTGACAAAAGCGTATAACATTAAGTGCAATGCTGTACGGAACACGCAAAGCATTAAATGCATTCAACGGTCATCTTCTCAACGCCTATAAATATGAAGTTCTGATGAGAAGCAAGGTTAACGATTCTGCACCAAAACAACTTATATCAAACTTGCTGAAACGCTGTTCAAATCTAAACTCAGAATCTTCATCTTCATCAAAGCTCACTACATTGCTGTTGTAATATATTAGTGAGATTAAGCTTAAACGTTAAGAGAAATATCACAGTTGTGATTATCGCTTTTAAGAAGCATTTGTAATACTCTTAGAATTACATTAAGTTGTAAGGAACTAGAGTGATCAGTGTGATCAGTATACTCTAGGAAGTCTTAGCAGTTGGCTGAGCAGTTTGTAACTAGAGTGATCGTGTTGATCAGAATACTCTAGGGAAGTCTTAGGAGTGAACTAAGCCTAGAGTGATCGTGTTGATCAGTAGACTCTAGAAAAGTCTTAGAGGGTATCTAAGCAGTTGTACCTGGAGTGATCAGTGTGTGATCAGAAGACTCTGGAAGACTTAGTTGCGGACTAAGTGGAAAACCATTGTAATTCGTGCGATTAGTGGATTAAATCCTCAGTTGAGGTAAATCATCTCTGCGGGGGTGGACTGGAGTAGCTTCGTTAACAGCGAACCAGGATAAAAATAATTGTGCAATTTATTTTTATCGTCCAAGATTTAAAGTCACACTTATTCAATCCCCCCCTTTCTAAGTGTTTTTCTATCCTTCAATTGGCATCAGAGCGCCGGTTCTAAGGTGCAAGCACTTAACCGTGTTTAGAAAAGATTCAGGAAGAGAAAAACGCTTCATTTAAAAGATGGTTGATGAAAGTGAAAAGTCTACATCTACACCTGCATCTACATCTGGCTCTGCTGAGCAATACAACGGTAACAATGGTTATACTAGACCGCCGGTATTTGATGGTGAAAACTTTGAATACTGGAAAGATAAACTGGAAAGTTACTTTCTGGGTCTAGATGGTGATCTATGGGATCTTCTAATGGATGGTTACAAACATCCAGTAAATGCCAGTGGCGTGAAGCTGTCAAGGCAAGAAATGAATGATGATCAAAAGAAGCTTTTCAGGAATCATCATAAATGTAGAACTGTTTTGCTGAATGCTATCTCTCATGCTGAGTATGAGAAGATATCTAACAGGGAAACGGCCTATGACATATATGAGTCCTTGAAAATGACTCATGAAGGAAATGCTCAAGTCAAGGAGACTAAAGCTCTAGCCTTAATCCAGAAGTATGAAGCCTTCAAGATGGAGGATGATGAAGACATTGAAAAGATGTTTTCGAGATTTCAAACTCTGACTGCTGGATTGAGAGTTCTTGACAAAGGATACACCAAGGCTGATCATGTGAAGAAGATCATCAGAAGCTTACCCAGAAGATGGGGTCCTATGGTGACTGCATTCAAGATTGCAAAGAATCTGAATGAAGTTTCTCTGGAAGAGCTGATCAGTGCCTTGAGAAGCCATGAAATTGAGCTGGATGCAAATGAGCCTCAAAAGAAAGGTAAGTCTATTGCATTAAAATCTAATATCAAGAAATGCACTAACGCTTTTCAGGCCAAAGAAGAAGATCCTGGAGAATCAGAATCTGAAGAAGAAGATGAACTGTCCCTGATCTCCAGAAGGCTAAATCAACTCTGGAAGACCAAGCAAAGGAAGTTCAGAGGCTTCAGAAGTTCAAGGAAATTTGAACGTGGAGAATCTTCTGATGAAAGAAGATTTGACAAGAAGAAGGTCATGTGCTATGAATGCAATGAGCCTGGACACTACAAGAATGAATGTCCAAATCTTCAGAAGGAAAGTCCCAAGAAAAAGTTTCATAAGAAGAAAGGTCTTATGGCAACCTGGGATGAGTCAGAAGATGATTCAGAAGATGAGCAGGCCAACTGTGCGCTGATGGCGATAGAAGATGACGGATCAGAATCTACATCAGAATCAGATTCTGAAGAGGTATTTTCTGAACTTACTAGAGATGAGTTAGTTTCCGGTCTAACTGAACTTCTGGAACTCAAGTCTCAGATTAGTCTCAAATACAAAAAGCTGAAAAAGCAATTTGAATTTGAAACAAAGAAGCTTGAGTTGGAGAATTCTGAATTAAAAGAAAAACTTTTAAAATTATCCAATAATGTTGGATCTCCTTCTGATTCAGAAAAATCCACTCCTAGTCTAAACCATATTCTGAAAGAATATGATTTAAGTTTCAGGAAGTTCTTATCTAGAAGTATTGGCAGAAGTCAGCTAGCTTCTATGATATATGCCGTATCTGGAAACAAAAGAGTTGGCATTGGTTATGAGGGTGAAACCCCATACAAACTTGAACCTGTTGATGAAATGAAAATTACATACAAGCCATTGTATGATCAGTTCAAGTATGGCCACTCTCATGATATTAGGCACACTTCACATGCTCAAAGTTTTCACATAACACACACCAAGAAGCATGTGACACAACCTAGGAAATATCATGAAACTCATATTAAAAATTATCATGTTGTTCCTCCTATTGCTTATAATGTTAAACCCAAGTTCAATCAGAACTTGAGAAAATCTAACAAGAAAGGACCCAAGAAAATGTGGGTACCAAAGAAAAAGACTATTTCTTTTGCAGATTCTCTTGGTGACAAAGAAGATAAAAATCAACATGACATGTCTCCTGGACTCAAGTTGGTCTCAACACTTGAAGGGAAGAAAGATTGTCTTCCAAGTTCTGGTTCTTAAATCTGTTGAAGAAACTATGTTTGTAGGATTTCAGAAAAGAAGCTTATTAGTCTTGGAACCATCTCTGATGTTTGCCTCTAAGGCTTTGATGTTTCTTTCTTGATTATTCTGAATGCTCTAAATGCTACAGAATATACAACATTGAAACATTGTTTGTGGACAAATCAAGAAACATCTGTTTTGATGATAAACTTGTTTCTGATGAAACAAAGAGCTTAAGAATTTTTGCAGATACAGTTTTGTCTTATCAGAAGCTGCAGAACAAAGAAGTGAACCTCCAGAAGTTGTGTATATCAGAAGTAATGGATCAGAAGATCATTCAGACTTATATCAGCACACTTCAGAAGGAGTATTTCCAGAAGAGAAACTTGATCAACTCAGAAGCAGTGATCTAAATCTGAAGGCATAAAATCTCTCTGATATTTACAGCTGTCATCTATTATCTGATGATGAACACGTGTCTGTACGGTTTGTACAAAACGTGCAGTTGAAAAGACGCCGACCTAGGTAACTGTATTAAATCATTTCATTTACTGCGTTCTCTCTCCTAATGTCATTTCTCATTAAATGCATAATGATTTCTTTTTAAATCTTTTAAATAACCCGCTTCATCTTCATTTCCTCTTTTTTTTTCTCTCTTTCTCTCTCTTTTGTGCATTCACTTCGTTGCACTTCTCTTCAAACCCTAGTTCTTGATTTGATCTCAAAGCATTATCATAATGAATCCATCTTCTCGTTCATCAATCTCTAAAGATAGAATCACTTCCACACAGAACCGTTTAAGCAAAAATGATGCTCCATTGAAAACATGCTTAATACCCACGAAAGAACTGGAAGTTCTATGTGAATCGGCTGTGGACGTCAACAACCTTAAAGCAAATGGCTTTCAGTGTGATGCAAGAATCTTTGAGCAAGGATGGTCTAAATATCTTGATAGATTGGTTGGTCCAATTTATCCTGAACTTGTAAAGGAGTTTTGGGTACATGCAACAGTTACCCCAACTGCCATCATCTCATTCGTGCTAGGGCATGAAGTGACTATCACTGAGAAACTCATCAGAAAGCTGTACAATCTTGATGATGAAGAAGGTTGGTCTGAGTTTCAACCCCATACAGTTGACTGGACTTTAGTTGAAAAACTAATCTCTACGGTTGTTGGAACTGATTC
Organism: Vicia villosa; assembly: GCF_029867415.1. Taxonomy (NCBI): domain Eukaryota; kingdom Viridiplantae; phylum Streptophyta; class Magnoliopsida; order Fabales; family Fabaceae; genus Vicia; species Vicia villosa. The sequence goes on along the minus strand of NC_081186.1, from coordinate 92,746,880 downwards.
TCATTTTACGGGCCACTTAAAGCCTTTTTATAAAGTATGGGCTGAGATTATTCTGGGTTCTCTTCACCATAGAAAAAAAATGCGCTGCTCCTCCTACATCAGTCCGACTCACAAGTATACTCTTTTCTGCATTGGCAAAAAGATAGAAATCAACATCTCTCATATTCTATTTGAGAATCTGAAAACCTCTATCTTTGAGTCAAGAGAAGATGAAAGGGCGAAGTACCCTCATATTCCAAGAACAACCATTCCTTTCGGAAGGATGATTTCAGACATTCTGATTGAAAGCAAAGTGGTGGACTCCATCAGAAATCGTAATGCCTCGCATTTTCTTGGAGTAACTCAAGGTCCCATCTTCAATGGTGTTGATCTGTTCGGACTGGAAGTCATTAAGAATGTACCTGTTATGTGCACAAGCTTCCCTGACATTCTGTCAAGAAGAATTGCTGTTGAAGGATTCATATCTTTGTATCATAAAGAACTTGATCAAGTTGTCAAGTTTTACTTGGAAGATTGTGTGAGGAAGCAATCAGACGTTGATCCTGCTTGGATCCGTGGCAGAGTACTTCCATCCAAAGATGATATTCTGAAGAAGGATAAAAAGGAACGTCAGGCAAGGCTAAAAAGAAAGGCACAAGAAGATGAGGCTGAGAGAGCCAAGAAGTTGAGGGTCACCTATGATCCTGACAAGGTGGACTCTCAAGAACGAAGAGATAAAAGGATCAGAGATTCCTTTCGCAGAACCAGATCTTCTTCTTCTTCTGTACAAATCTCCAGAAAGGTCTTTACTCCACCTCCTTCTGTCCCTAAACCATCTTTCCAATCACCTCCATCTGAACCAAAAGTAAACTTCACCCTACCAAATCCTTCTCCATCATCTTTCTCCTCTCCCATACTAAACCCCACACCTTTAAGTATTGTTCCCCCAACTCCTTCTGATAAATCTCTCTCACCAATTCCCTTTACAAACACTCCATCCTCGTCTCAATCCATCATTTCTGATATTCCATCCTCATCAATCATTCTCTCAGATATCCCCTCTTCCTCATCCACCGTTCCTCCAACTTCTATATCTCATCCCTTTCTCATCGAAAATTCCGAACCTTACTGTCTTCTCTATCCTGACTACAAATTCACCTTCAACCCGCCTGAACCTGAACCCCATACCTACCTGGAACTTTTCAGACTTGAGGTGATTAGCAGTCTAGACCTTCTGAAGGATGCATTCCTAAATTGTCTGGATGATGTTTCTACAAGAAATCTCTGGAGAAGATTTCGCAAGGATTTTCAAGTAGAAGCAATAGCAGTACAGAAAAGACTAGTGGCTGCTGCCCCTGGTTACCCTGGTTACCTTCTGGAGGGAGACAATGGTATATACTACCATCCTCTCAGAAAGTGTGTTGCTGCTGAGGAGAAGCCCTTTGTGGATGAATTGGAAGTATTAAGACTGGCTGCTGCAATGGAAGCAAACCCATGCAGGGACATGGTTATCTGGATTCCTGAGTATCCTGTTCTGCTTGGAGACTTCAAGACCTTATTTGACTTTCTGAGGGAAAACCCGTCTGAGAAAGATCCAAACTTGGTCATTCCAGAAGTTGCTGACCCACCAGAAGTTGAAGGTCCCTCTGCTCCCAGGAATTTAGCTGTCATCCTTCAGGCACTAGAGAATGGAGACTCTGAAATTCCTGCTGCAGAGTATGGAGATGCTTCTATGCAAGAAGCAGATGCTGAAGATCATGTTGCTAAATCAGACCCTGTTGAGGAAATCCCAGCAAATGATACTTCTATGGAAGCTGCAGATCAACATGCCATTCCTGTAGTTGAAAGCGGTGAAGCTTCTTCTGATGAACCTTCTCGTCTTGCAAGGACTCTAGAAGCGATTAAGAGGAGACAGGATGAGCAAAGCTCACTCAATGACAAGTATGATGCTTTCATTGAAAGGCAAGAAGGACACAACAACGATGTTAAAGAGATGCTGGCCAAGATCTTGTCAAGACTAGGGCCATCTTAGATTGAGTCTGTGTTGTTTCTTTCTTTTCTTTGCATCTGTTTTGTTTCTGTGCATCTGATCTTATCATTTTGTACTTCTGTACCCAATGGTTGAACCTTAATGAAATCATCTTCTTCCTCCATGTGTTCTGTTTTATTCATCTGAATCTTTTCTACTTTTTGATGATATGACAAAAAGGGGGAGAAATACTGTGATAAATGATTTGATTTAATCAGTTGCATTCACTAACAAGAACTGCAAGTTCTATATGGTTTAAGTGTTTTGCAGGTACAGAAGTGAAGTGGATCTTCAGAAGCAAACACAAGAAGCAAAACCATAAGAAGCGTTATTCTGTAAAAGGAATAAGCTCTTGGAAACTGAAGCAAGCTGAGTGCTGTCAAGCTTCAGAGATCAGAAGCAAGAAAGAAGAATGAATCAGAAGCACTGAGAATAGAATTTTAATATCATTGTCTATCCTGCTCTGACAAAATTCTATTTGCTCTGATACATATAATGTTATGGCTCTGATACATTATTTGCTCTGATACATTATTTCAGCCTATATGGCTCTGATACATATAATGTGTTCAAACATACATTTTATGTTCTAACTCGTTCATGCTGACTTTTGTCGTTTAGTTTTTGTTCTGTAACATTTCAGGATGTAGAGATGCTCTGATGATGCTCTGGTACATTCAACAATGTTCTGATACAAATCTAGCATGAAGTAATGTTGGTAGACATTCAAAGTTCTGAAGCTATCCGAGGGAAGCAGAAATCAGAAGATGTGAATGTTCTAAAAGATCCAGAAAATTCAAGTTCTGAAGCTGTCCTGAATGGAAGCAGAAGTCAGAAGCTGTGAATGTTCTGAAGATCAAAGAAATTCAAGTTCTGAAGCTGTCCACAATGGAAGCAGGAATCAGAAGCTGTGAGTGTTCTAAGGATCTAAAGAAATTCAAGTTCTGAAGCTGTCCAATGGAAGCAGAAGTCAGAAGCTATGAATTCTCTGAAGGCAGAAGCTTATATGATCGTCTCTACCGAAATAATCAGGGAAGTCTTTTATCAAAGTTCTTCGAGTATTTATTTCAGGGGGAGATTATTTATCTCAGGGGGAGATTGTTAATCTCAGGGGGAGACATATTCATATGCTTATGCTATAGCTGTGTAATTTGTCTTTTGCCGTCTACTCTTTCTGATCGCAAATTCATATCATTTATATATGTTTTTGTCATCATCAAAAAGGGGGAGATTGTTAGAACAAGATTTGTTCTTATCAATTATCTTAGTTTTGATGATAACAATAATATGAATTTTGCTTAAGATAATATGGTACTCTAATCCAATGCAATTTCCCTTTCAGGAAATATATATAAAGAGTACGCATGATTCAGCGCTCAGAAGTTGTATCTCAAATGGTTCAGCATGCAACATCAGAACATGGTCTGGCAAGACATCAGAAGATGGTCGAAGCAGAATCAGAACATGGGTCTATGGAAGCATCAGAAGAACATGAGATCAGAAGCACTGACGATCAGAAGATGGTATCACGCTCAGAAGCACTTCAAGGTCAGAAGATCAGAAGATGCTATGCACCAAGCTGTTTGACTCTGATGATATTCAAACGTCGTATTCACAAACATCAGATCAGAAGGAAGTACAGGTGGCAGACTACGCTGACTGACAAAAGGAACGTTAAAAGCTACTAAAGGCTACGTCAGTAGACACAGCGTGAACAAGGCTCGAGGTAGTTGACAAAAGCGTATAACATTAAGTGCAATGCTGTACGGAACACGCAAAGCATTAAATGCATTCAACGGTCATCTTCTCAACGCCTATAAATATGAAGTTCTGATGAGAAGCAAGGTTAACGATTCTGCACCAAAACAACTTATATCAAACTTGCTGAAACGCTGTTCAAATCTAAACTCAGAATCTTCATCTTCATCAAAGCTCACTACATTGCTGTTGTAATATATTAGTGAGATTAAGCTTAAACGTTAAGAGAAATATCACAGTTGTGATTATCGCTTTTAAGAAGCATTTGTAATACTCTTAGAATTACATTAAGTTGTAAGGAACTAGAGTGATCAGTGTGATCAGTATACTCTAGGAAGTCTTAGCAGTTGGCTGAGCAGTTTGTAACTAGAGTGATCGTGTTGATCAGAATACTCTAGGGAAGTCTTAGGAGTGAACTAAGCCTAGAGTGATCGTGTTGATCAGTAGACTCTAGAAAAGTCTTAGAGGGTATCTAAGCAGTTGTACCTGGAGTGATCAGTGTGTGATCAGAAGACTCTGGAAGACTTAGTTGCGGACTAAGTGGAAAACCATTGTAATCCGTGCGATTAGTGGATTAAATCCTCAGTTGAGGTAAATCATCTCTGCGGGGGTGGACTGGAGTAGCTTCGTTAACAGCGAACCAGGATAAAAATAATTGTGCAATTTATTTTTATCGTCCAAGATTTAAAGTCACACTTATTCAATCCCCCCCTTTCTAAGTGTTTTTCTATCCTTCAGTTTTGATAGTTAAAACATGTGTATAACTTGTTCCATGAATGGTGATAGATCAAAATTAGGAAATAATTAGGGGTCATTCTTATGCCATAATATTGGCGTAACTTTTTGTTTGTTGGTTGTTGTGGTTTGTTGAATTGGAGTAAAATTAGAAGATGGAAATATGGTTGTTGTATCATTAAAAAAACCACTTTTAATGATACAAAGAAATGTTAAAACTTGAATTCATCCTTGAATTCATCCTTTTAAAATGTTAAAACACATGTATGGTTGTTGTGGTTTGTTGAATTGGAGTAAAATACTTGAATTCATCCTTTTAAAATGTTAAAACTTGACACTTTTTGTTTTCTTTAAAAATGAATAATTTTATTGCATGCACTTTAGTTCATTTTAATAAAAAAATATGTATACATGTGTTTCTCTATTTTTTTTTTTGGTTACATGTGTTTCTCTATTTTTTTTCAAATTTGCTTTCATAAAAAATGTTTGAATTTTAATATAAAAAGAAATTTCACTTTTTAAATTTATAGTTTGTTATAGTTTGTTATTTTCTTCTTTTTAAATTTTAATATCAATTTAGTGTCTCTCAACCAATTTTTTGGTTTGTGGACTTATATTACCTTGAAATAAGGTAATGTCTTCTTTAAGAAATCAGGTATTCTGATTAGGTATTCTATTATGATGATAGCTATTTATTATCTTGACAGAATTCCTTAGTACCTGATAGAGAAACCAAGAAGCATTTGTTTAGCTTAATTAAGTCATGGATAAGACATGGATGAGATCAAACCGATTGTCGAAAGAGTACGAGAAAGGGGTATGGGAATTCGTTGAGTTTGCGGTTAAGCACTCCGAAGACCCGCTTCGAATGCCGTGTCCTTGCTTGGGTTGCTGTTATGGGGATAAGGTTGACGGGAAACAGTTGGGATCCCATTTACTACGGTTTGGAATTGATAGAAGTTATACATGTTGGACAATGCATGGTGAGAAAAGTAACGGGAATGCTGGGTCGAGTTGTAATAGGAAGTATGCTTCAAACGACGATTGCACAGACACATACGATTGCGATCGAGTCGAAGAGATTGCAGAAGCGCTTGAAGAAGATCTTGCGGATTGTCCCAAAATGTTTGAGAGGTTGGTAAGCGATGCAGAGAAACCGTTGTATGATGGTTGTTCAAAATTCACAAGATTGTCTGCGGTGTTAAAGTTGTACAACTTAAAGGCGGACAATGGATGGTCGGATAAAAGTTTCACAGAGTTATTAGCCCTTATGAAAGATATGCTACCAGAGGATAATGTTCTTCCCAATCGAACGTATGAAGCCAAAAAGATGTTGTCCTCTATTGGCATGAGCTATGATAAGATACATGCATGTCCAAACGATTGCGTTTTGTTTCAAAACGAGTATGCAGCGTTGAATGAGTGTCCTAAATGTGGTGCCCCTCGATATAAGAAAAAGTTGTCTCCTGCTAAAGTCTTATGGTATTTTCCTATAATTCCGAGATTTAGACGCATGTATCGTAGTGAGACCGATTCAAGACACTTGACTTGGCATGCAGATGAAAGAATTATTGATGGAAAGTTGCGACATCCGGCAGACTCACCACAATGGATGAAAGTTGATATTGATTATCCTGAATTTGGAAAAGAAGCAAGAAACCTTCGGTTGTCATTGTCTACTGATGGAATGAACCCGCATGGTATTCAAAGTATCTCGCATAGCACATGGCCTGTGATTCTTATGATCTATAACCTACCTCCGTGGCTATGTATGAAGCGTAAGTACATGATGTTATCAATGCTAATTTCTGGGCCTAAACAACCAGGGAATGACATAGACGTATACTTGGCACCGTTAATCGAAGATTTAAAGTTTTTGTGGGACAACGGTGTGGAGGTTTACGATGGGTATAGGAAGGAAAGTTTCAACTTGAGGGCGATGTTGTTTGGAACAATTAATGATTTTCCAGCATACGGAAATTTATCCGGGTACAGCAATAAAGGTCAAAAGGCGTGTCCCGTTTGTGAAGATGAAACCGATACGACACGATTGGATCTTTGTCAGAAGAATGTCTTTCTCGGTCATCGTAGATTCTTAAATTCTAATCATCACTACCGTGGGTGGAGAAAAGCATTCAACGGAAAGGCCGAACATGGTACAGCCCCGCCTTTTTTGTCAGGTGATCAAATTTTTGAAAAGGTGAAAGATGTGAGCACTCAGTTTGGCAAGCCTTTTGCACATTCACTTGTCAAGGGTGGGTGGAAGAAGAAGTCCATTTTTTTTTAACTTCCATATTGGAAGTCGTTGTACGTAAGACATTTCCTGGATGTTATGCATATTGAAAAAAATGTATTTGACAACGTTATAGGTACGTTACTCAATATACCAGGAAAGTCTAAGGATGGCGTTAACATAAGGAATGACATGGTAAACATGGGGATGAGAACTGAATTGAGACCCGTGAAAGGAGAAGAAAACATTGTGTAAGTTCCTCAGTGAAGTTAAAGTTCCAGAAGGCTACTCTTCAGATATTAGAAGACTTGTGTCCATGAAAGACCTCAAGTTAAAGAGTTTGAAGACGCATGATTGCCATGTTATAATAGAACATTTTTTACCAATAGGTATACGTTCTATTCTGCCAGAAAAAGTAAGAAGCGCAATAACTAAGCTGTGTTTCTTCTTCAGGTCAATTTGCAGTAAGGTGGTCGATCCCGCGATCTTACCAACATTGCAAAAAGAGATAGTTGTTACTTTATGTGATCTTGAAATGTATTTTCCTCCCTCGTTTTTTGACATAATGGTTCATCTAGTCGTTCATCTTGTGAAAGAGACACAATTGTGCGGACCAGCTTATATGAGATGGATGTACCCTGCTGAACGTTATATGAAAATATTAAAAGGGTACGTGAAAAACAGAAGTCGACCGGAGGGTTGTATTGCCGAACGATACGTTGTTGAAGAAGCGGTTGAGTTTTGTACTGAATATCTGTCAAATGTTCAATCAATTGGACTCCCCAAATCTCATATTGTCGAAAAAAAAGAAGGAAAAAGGCTAATTGGAAATAAAGTTGTGACAGTATCAATGGTCGAACGGGATCAAGCGCACTTGTATGTTCTGCACAATGAGATTGAGGTTGAGCCGTATGTTGAAATGCACAAGGTTGTTCTCCGAGATTTAAATCCAAATAGAAATGAGAACTGGATAGTACGAGAGCACAATTGAAGTTTCATACCGTGGTTTAGGGATCATATTTATTCAAAGTATCGTTCAGATCCTGCTTCAGTAACAGAAAGGTTGAGATGTTTAGCCTATGGTCCAAGTGTAATTGTGCTTTCTTATAGCGCATACGCAATTAATGGATACACATTTTATACCAGAGACGACATTGCTGCGAGATGCAATAGGATCATTTGTTGCATGGCCCTCGGAGCTCATTACCATTAGTGATGAGGTATATTGAAAACGATTATGAATCATTTAGTTTTCGAATGTCAATTCTAAACCGTTTATTAATTATTTTTTACATTTTAATTTTAGACTGCTCCTATAAAACCCACAGTTAAGGGTAAAGGGATTTTACAGGAGGAGGAGTCTGTTGCATCACTAAAAGAGGTACATTTAAAGTGTTAATAATTAATCTGAATCTAAATCTGCATGATTTTATATTTTACATAACTTATATGATTTTTAGGCATCCGCTCGAGAGTCACAACAAGTGACGCAGCAAGTTCGTACCGTACCACCCACTGGTCCTCCGAAGCCAGCGGGAAAAAAAGGCGGTGCTTTTGTGCCTCGGTACCGGTCGACGCTCGCAACAATGGTTGATATGTCCGATTTGAAGGATGGTGCTTTACGTGAAATCGTTATGGATGAGAGTGTCTTCGGTATTGAATTCAAGTCACTTATTACACTTGATGACTTGGAGGAGATTTTTAAGCATGATCAACTAGGCGTCAATAACATGCACTCATACATTCGGTAATATTCCCTCATCCGATATATTATTTAATTAGTCCCACAATATAATTTATTTACACATTTCAATGAAAATAATCTAATGTTTATTATGTTTTTATTTAAGGTTGTTGTATGACAGAGTGTTGCGCGGGACTCCGTTGTCTAACAGATTCCGTTTCGTGTCTTCCGCCCACTGCAGCGGAATGGCAATTGATTCGGAACCGGAATCAGTTAGACAGCGCTTAGTAGATAGATTCATGTCCACCGGCAATACAGAATGTCTGCATCTTTGGGCGTATAATACCCGACCAGTAGGGTTAGTTTCTCATTCTTTGTTCATCTAATCTCTGTTTCTTTTGTGTATAGCAAAATTTTCATATAACCTATTGTTTTTATTTATAGAGCACACTGGTTGCTGCTTGCTATCAACCCTATAAGGGAAGTCGTGTATTATCTGAATTCGGTAAATGGTGAATGGACCAATTATCCGGCCATGAAGGACATCGTTGATTTGTAAGTGGGATCGTTCTAAATATATATTCGTGTATATTTATATATATATATATATTTACTTATTTGTGGGATTGATCTAAACATATGCTTTTATATATTTGTTAATTAGATCAATACAAGTGTTCCGAAGTCAACGGGACGCACAGGTATCCCGAACTAAATCTAGCAACATTACTTGGATCCAAGTGCAGGTACATTATTTTTCACAATGTTGCTTATAATATATTTATGCTACTTGATAAAACAATGCACAACTATAGAATCTTATTTGTTTTTCTATGTAGTGTCCGCAACAGAAAAACAGTTACGATTGCGGATACTTTGTATTGAGGTTTATGAAAGAAATCCTTCAGGCAAATCAATTAGAGATTCCGCTCACGGTATGAATTTATAACTTAAGATAATTTCATATAATTTATTACATTTAACTAAATGTATCATTCATATTTTGTTTTTGTTTTGTAGTACCTTGACGAATTCCGTGCCGCTGGATACCCGAGACTTAAGTTGGAAGAAATAAAAGAGGATTTGTGTCATTTTTATATTAAGCGCTTTTTCATGTAGGATTTGTGTCGAATTGAAGTACTATAATATTATTGATGTTGTAATGATGTATATATATAATTTTGGATATTATAATGGTATTATATTAGTATATATATATATATTGTCTTACTGATGGCTGAAATAATATCGTCGAAAATAAATTACAGGTCGAAAATATTACAGGCTGAAAACATATTACAGGTCGAAAATATTACAGGTCGACTGGGAGGATTAAATTACAGGCTGCACATTAAAATACCTCATTTAGCTACTAAAGCGCTTTTTAAAAAAGCGCTCTTAAAGGCCCACATACTAAAGCGCTTCTTTCTAAAAGCGCTGCCAAAGATTACTAAAAAAGCAAAAAAAAAAAAAAACAACATACTAAAGCGCTTTTGTAAAAGCGCTCTTATAGGGGGGGCTATCAGAGCGCTTTTATGGAAAAAGCGCTCTTAAAGCTAATCCTATAAGAGCGCTTTTACAAAAGCGCTTTAGTATGTTGCGTTTTTTTTTTATTTTTTACTCTCACAGGTGGGCCTATCACAGCGCTTTTCTGGAAAAAGCGCACTTAAAGGGGGGCCTACCAGAGCGCTTTTTCCTGAAAAGCGCTCTTAAAGGGGGGCCTACAAGAGCGCTTTTTCCAGAAAAGCGCTCTTATAGGGGGGCCTACCAGAGCGCTTTTAAAAGCGCTTTCGTAGCCTATGCCAGCGCTGGCTTTGGCAGCGCTTTAAAGCGCTGTTAAAGGCCAAAAAAAGCGCTTTAGTAAGCCTTGCGCGTTGTAGTGATTGTGTGCCTGACTTTGAGCTAAGTCAACTTTTTGCCTTAAAGTAGAGTCGATATCCTAGTCAGATGATCTTGCCTACACAATATATCATGGTGAGCTAGTAAATATGACTCGGGGTCGAATTCACCTCACATGTGCTCTTTGAGGGTTCATCGTGCTCTGGAGAAAATGGAATGGGCTCTTTTGATGTTGAGTCGGCTTGGGTCATTATTAACATCTCAGTTTATAGTTTCTTAAGCAAGAGGCTTGTATGGGGTAAAGTAATTAACTAGAATTTATAATTGTTCATTGTCGCTCAAGCACGAGGACTGTATGGGCAAAGTAGTTAACTAAAATAGATGATTGTTCATATATCAACAGCGGGTGGCCCAAATTATCGATATGCGGGTCTTATTTTCCATTACATTGTCTCACACCTAGCATTATTGAGCTTGCATACGTGGAATAAATGGTGGGTGGCCCAAATTATCGTTCTATGGGTCTTGGGTTTTCTAATGCACCTAATTAAGCCCAACGTTGTTGGGCTTAGTACGTGGAATAAATGATGGGTGGTCCAATTGATATACTCTGATACTAATTTAGAATTTAAATTTTTTCAAATTCATCTTTACAAAACCAACTTGTAAGGTGAATGGTGGCAATATTTATAAACTCTTTTGAGTCTTTATCTTTAATCAATGGTGAAGATTGATTTTTCCCAATAGAAATAAAAGGGGCCACTCCTTTAGAAGATTTGGATTGATTGAATTTGAGTCATAATCTAAGGGCTTACATTAATTAGATCGACATATATGGCTTAACAATCGTGATAAGTGAGGGGCATTTTACAATATTGTGTCGCCTCATCTTCCTTTAGTGAGGAAGAACTTAGCTTCCTCCAAGATCATTATTGTAACATATTACCTTATTCTTTGGGGTAAGCATCCTACAAAATCATATTTTTCTTGTGATAGCTGCTTAGGGCTATAGCTTCAACTAGAGATAATTTATTTAGGAAGAGTTTCAACTAGGGATGGTCTATATTTTTCGTTGATACTCAATGAAATTCGCTACTCATTTTTTCGTCATTTGTGACGTTGTTGCTAGTATCGGTTGATTTAAAATGAGCATTGAATACAAATAATAATAATTAGGAAATGTAGATATTTGCATGAAATTTTAATGGAATTAGCTGTACAAAGATTATTGTGAAGAAATGGTCACACTCTAATTATGTATTTTCTATCTCATTTGCAACTTTGCAAGTTGTTTACTTCTTTCGATATATGGTCTCCCAAGAGGGCTATTAATGGCTTGTTGAATTTGGTAGATTTCTATGTAAAATTTAATAGAACTTAATTTAATTTCTAGATACTATTAAAAGACTCAAAATTAAAAATGTTTGACTTTTAATATATTTTCTTCACATTGAAATAATAATATATAGTTGTTCATTTCACATAAATTAAAAAAAATTATAAAAAAAATATTATTAAATATCTTTATTATATAGCATTTACTTTTATTATAAATAAAATACTAAAGTAATAGTGATACAAATAGTTATTTTTAAAATAATTTTATATAAATATCACTTCATCTCTCTCTCTCTCTCTCTCTCTCTCTCTCTCTCTCTCTCTCTCTCTCTCTCTCTCTCTCTCTCTCTCTCTCTCTCTCTCTCTCTCTCTCTCTCTCTCTCTCTCTCTCTCTCTCTCTCTCTCTCTCTCTCTCTCTATATATATATATATATATATATATATATATATATATATATATATATATATATATATATATATATATATATATATATATATATATATATATATATATATATAAAGAAGTTTTTTAGTTGTATCAAAAATTAAGCTCTTTATTGCTTGTTTTGACTTGGTCATGACATAAAATCATCTAAAATTATATTATTTTGGTCAAAGTGAAAAAGAAGTTTCTTTTCATGACTTGACCAGAGTCGGTCTCCTCCTCTCATATTTAATAAAATGATGAATATAAAATAAGGGAAAATGACACCTTAAGAAAATAAATAAATTATTTTTTTCTTTAGTGATTCCTATTTCCTCCTATTTTGGAATTATTTAGCCATGTTGTATTTATTTGGTTGCTTTTCCACCGATCCTCTATCATAGCAACTGTCTGAACAAAAAACTTGACAAGATTCTCTCTTAGAGTATACAAGTCAATTAGAATAGTAAGAGAGTAAAGTTCAAACCAAAAATCTAGTAAATTTAACCATTTACTAATACTAGTTCTAAAATAAATGAAAAATGTCTAAATTAGGACTTTTAAAGTATTAAATACATTTAACAAAAATATAATTAAGAGTGTGTTGGTCGAAATTAGAAAAATTTATACACAATCAAAATGAAAATATAAAAATTAATTTAAAAAAAATATGAAACGCGCAATATTTGTCTTAAAGATATCAATATCAATTTTATCAGACTTTTCACTATAATCAAACACTATAATCAAACATTAGAAATCTAAAATAAGAGGGATTAAATAGATATTATACTCTCTTAATTCATACTTAAATTCAATCTCCTCGCACTTATAAAGTTTTACTATAATCAAATAGATTATAAAATAATAAGATATTTTTTGCTTCAACTTTTATATATATATATATATATATATATATATATATATATATATATATATATATATATATATATATATATATATATATATATATATATATATATATATATTATATTTTTGTTAGGATAAATATTCGTTTTATGGTTTTTACGGAGATTGATTTGATATTACCTTCGTTCTAATGTTTTTAGTAAGGGTTTTAGATAATAATGATAAAAAATTAAAGTTTTATGGATTAAGAAGCATGTTAAGATTAGATTTTGTTAACCTATTTCATATATCTGATTACTCAAGCATATGAACTTATTCGTGATCAATATAATCATGTATCCTTTCAACACCATTTATGTCTAAAGCGATATCGTGAGTATTATCATATTAATTACTAGATGATATCTCATGCCAACAAGTAACACAATAATTTTTAGAGCTTGATACAAGTGAATATCAATTTACAAATCTATATCTAGAGTTTGTTCATTGAATGATAAATATCTTAGGTCATATGGTTTAAAAAATACCTCTCAATAATGACACAAATCAAACATATAACATTAACAACAAAGATATTCATCATATATTAATCATCAACCAAATTCATACACAAGAGATTAAAAGAAATACATAATAGCTAGGCTAACTACCTCTAATCTTGACACAAAAGGAGTTTAATTACCCATAATCATGGTAGCTTGATCAACAAGTAACAAAAAAAAGTTTTACTAGCATCAAAATCACAAGATTGAAGATTGATTCCAAAGCTTTAATATTGACCTCCAATCAAAGTTTCTCTCTTTTTGACCTAAAAATGTCTTTTGAATGCGGAAACATATGAAAAGTATCCAAAAATATTTACAAGTGATCATTATATACCCATGTTGCCTTGACAAATTCGTTCGGCGGACTAAGGATTCGTCCGGCGAATTTCACCTTTCTCAATCACTTGTTTTATACCAAAGCGTTTCTCAATCCCTCCAACTCTCAATATATAAATCACTCAAACTCGAGATTTTAGAAGTATTTATCAATCTCTATGATAATCCTAAACGGTTAACAAATCACTAAAATATAACTTTAAGAATTTTATCCATTGTTTTCTCAATAGGATTTCTTTCTTATGCATTTTCTCGAGAAAACTCATATTTATAGTCAACAAAATATTAACGAGGCACAACGGATCCACAAACAAGCCCAAAATTATCAGTATCAAAATATGTCTCTTTTCTATCTCTTATTTCACTTGAGGTTTTAAGACATATTACAACATACTCCCTATGACCATTATTATAAGCAAATATTCTCTTTTTAGATTCATTGAATAATGAATGTATATGGTCTTTTATGTAGACCAGATACATTCATTACTCAATGAACTTAAAAAGAGAATATTTGCTTATAATTCAGGCTGGAGGGAGTATACATTTAAGAACACTGATGCCACCGCCAACTTAGAGTAGGGGTGGCAAAATGGGTTGCCCGCTCCGCCTTAAGTCCTTCAAAAAACAACGCCAAGTGAAAATGGTATGAAAATCATGTCCGCCCCGCCAACGTGACGGGTTGGCGGGTGGCGGGCTTGCCCGCCTATATTTTTATTTTTCATTTTTTTAATAGATTAATAGGTTATTTTTTATCTTTTAATTACATTTTTCACTTATTTTTTAGAACAATTTTTTTATAAAATATTTTTTAACAAATTTTACCTAAAAATATTGCATATATTCACAAATAAATGTATAAAATAAAATCATCTAAAAATTAGAATTAATAGAATTAACTAAAAAAATGTGGGCTTAAGGCGAGACAGGATCAACAAACAGGCAAGGCGGGCTTTGGCGGGCAGCAGATGTTGGCCAGGCAAGTTTTAGCGGACGTCAGATTTTGGCGGGGCGGACTATGGTGGATGGCGAACCTAAAATCTTAACTCAACCCGCCATTTTCTAACAGATGCGCGGATCGATCTGACGGGCCACAGTTCGTTTTGTCTCCCCTAAGTTAGAGTGTTACACATTGACACCAACCAATAAACGTTTATGAATATTGAAAATTTTGTTCAAACAAACAAATATTGGCTTTAATAGCGCGAATATTATTAGCACATTGACACCAATGTTTATGATACATTCCAAAATTCACCTCATCCACTTGTATGGGAATTCCAATATCTTTTTTGTCTCAGTTTTATATTCTAAGCATTTTTTCAACAGTGATTATGTAATAAATTTGATTATGGCATAAACCAAATATGTAAGACTGTTCTATTCCATCCATATATATGCATGAAATAGTCAAAGTCATGCCCACTCTAGTAGACTTTCTTTTGTTATTTCCATAAAAACCTAACACTCATTCAAAATTATTTTGTCATTGCCATTTCACCTTCCATCATTAATATTCAACGTTTGTCTTTTGGTGCCCTCACAGGGTATAGGGACCATCAAAAAAGTCTATATTTATCTCATTCATTAGGTCATAAACTTGAAACCTTTTGAACTATTTTTCTAACATACATACATCTCATAATGGAAATATTTGACTTATTTTCCAACTTGATTAATTCATCAGAAAAATCCTAATATAATGACACATTCTTTCTTTTTATAAAATAAATGCTTATATATATGAAAACAAGGAAAGTTATTTTCATGTCATAAGAAAGCTTCAAAAGTTTGTGGTACTCAACATTCACAAATGGATGTAACTAAATTAGATGGCTTGGAGAACAAGAAAGAAGATGAAGTTGTTCTTCCCGGGTTTAGATTTCATCCAACCGATGAAGAGCTTGTCGGGTTTTATCTTCGGCGAAAAGTCGAGAAGAAGCCTCTTCGTATTGAACTCATCAAAGAAATCAACATCTATAAATACGATCCATGGGATCTTCCAAGTAAGATTTCATTTCCTCTATATTTATGTTACTAAAACTTATATATACACACACGTTCTGTTAAGTCAATTCAGTCGATAGTTGTGCAGAGATATCAGTATATTTTAATATATTTTTCAGTTGAGCTAGGATTTACGGAAATATAGCTAGGTGTAACTATAATATATATTTTTATTTTACTATATGGTTTTTGATTTTAACTTATGAACATGTTTGTGATGAAACATGAAGAACCTAGTACTATGGGGGAGAAAGAGTGTTACTTTTTCTGTCTACGAGGAAGAAAATACAGGAACAGCATAAGGCCAAATAGAGTGACAGGATCTGGATTTTGGAAAGCTACAGGAATTGATAAACCTGTGTATGGTGTTAAAGAGTCACATGGATGCATTGGATTGAAGAAATCTTTGGTTTATTATCGAGGAAGTGCGGGAAAAGGTACTAAAACTGATTGGATGATGCATGAGTTTCGTCTTCCACCGGCTAAAGGAAAAACTGGGAATAATCAACTTGTTAATAATCATAGCAATGATGTTCTTGAAGCTGTAAGTCATTGATTTTGCTTGCATTTTTATGTTTATTTCATTCTATTACTGAAAATGGTTTATGAGTATATGTTGCTTGTGTCATAAGATAAGTTTAAGTTTTTTTTTTAGTAGCCGATTGCTAAAATTTCATCTTTTTAAGGGTAAATAAGTAGGATCACATAAATTCGAATACGCACTCCAGCAGTCTAATGTTTCTGCTCAGATATTAACTGAGCTGATGGAACAATTAAAATTATTTTTTTATGTTGTTGAAAAATAGATAAGTTTTATTAAAATGTGAAAGCAAAATTTTGTTAATGTGAATAAAAAGCAAACTCATCTAGAACCATGAGTAAAAACAAATTTAGAGAGAGTATATTCAAAATAATGACAGCAGCATGTTGATGAAATTTTGAATAAAAACTATTGTATTGAATTAGAAAAGCATGAGATTTGGGGTTAGAAAATTAATCATATTACTAGTTTATAATAAAAAAGAATGACTTTGGGTGTTTCAAAAGCTTCTAGGATGCATCATACATGACATCCATGTATGAAGACAAAATTAAAGATATTGAAAATTTAGAATTAAAATTCTCTACTTTTGAATTACATAGAATTTCATTTTTTTTTTTTAGACAAAATAACCGTTAAAAATTCACGCATATAATCATGAATATCAAGGTTTGAATTCTGATGGTGACGTCAAACCTAATAATATTGATTTTTGTCAGTTGAATTAGGATGGTGACGTCAAACCTAATAATATTGATTTTTGTCAGTTGAATTAGGATTTGTGAAATACTAGAATTTCATCTTTTAAGGTAAATAAATAGCATGTCGTAAATAAATAACATGTCGTGGTTTCAAACTCGCATATGTGTAATCAAATGTCTTCACTTAATGCAACCAAGTCAACTCTGTTTGACATAGCTAGCCGGTTTTGTTCTTGTTGAAAAATCAACAAAAATGTATTCTGTTTGACTTAGCTGGTACTTTGTTTTATCTATCAATTTGCACAACCTTTTAAAAAGTGTCTTTGTTTCCAACATGTTTCTAACTAAGAACTTTATGTTTATTTGTTTGTGTTGCAGGAAGTGTGGACACTATGCAGAATATTCAAAAGAATCCCATCATTCAAAAAATACACACCAAATTTGAAAAAAGACTCACAACCACCGCCATTTACTCCCACCACCACCAACAACTCTTCATCTTCCAACACATGCAGCTTCGAATCTGATAACACCAATCCATACTCGACTTCGACTTTCACAGACTCGCAACTTGTTCAACAGAATCATGAAACAAAACTATTCTTCAATGGACATGTCGACCAGAGGATTAACCAATCATTTCTAACTCAAGTTCCAACAACTTTGTCTCAATCAAGCTTTTGGAATGAACATCCGAATATGGTCGATGATGAAGTATTCGCAAATGAGAATTGGGATGATCTTAGATCTATGGTTCAGTTTGCCTTTGATCCTTCAAAGGTTTATGATTGTAAAGACTTTAATTAGATATAATTCAATAGCATCATAAACTATCTACTTTATACTAATACTACTACACCTTATACAACTGCGAAGTTTGATCGCATTTAATTGATATGTAGTGTCAGCATAAAAAAAAAAAAAAACATTTTTTTTGTATAGCATTTTTGTCAGAACATATCACAGCTTAATTAAGTAACTGTTGAAATGAAAATCGATTAAGTTTACACGCTTAATCAACAAAACGGTATATAATTACACTCTATAATGTTGAAAAAATTCTCTATCTTGTACATGTTTTTGGTTTATGATCAAGGCTGATGGAACGAGTTTGATCCTTGTTCATGGTGATGATTGATACCTGGTTGGCTAACCACTGGAATATCTAAGCTGCTTCCTCCGTCAGTTTCTGGCGCTGCTACTTCCCTTACATCGGCTATTCTTGCCTCTGTCGCCTGAATATCGCTCCATTCGTTGTCACCAACTGGTTGAATGTTGTTTACCTGATCTGTTGCCATGTGAACTACGTTCTCGGCAGGGATAGGGTTCGCTCTAGAAACACTTAGGCATGCTTTATCGACATTTTCTTCTGTAGGGTCGACATGCTTTGTGTCCGAGCATGACTCTGTCTTCTCCACAACTTGAGTTGCATCAATGTGTTGCCTGTTAACAACGAAAAAATCTATCAGCTATGTCAACAAAAAAAATCGGTTACTCCACATAGGCATGTTCACGAGTACCGGTCAACCCGGCCAAATCCAAAGTTTCATGCAAGAGGTAAAGAAAACAAGATGCTGACCTTTGAAGTTGTGCTTTTAGCATGTTAACATATGCAAGAAGCTCTTGCTTCTCTTTCGTTGCTGCCGTTTCTCTCTGTACAGCCTCTTTTATCCTAGCTTCAGCATTTGCCTCTGCAACCCTAACCTTCTCTTCTGCCCTTACTACAGTTGCTTCTAAAATCACACCATGCTCTCTAGCTTTCCCTAGTTCGGTACGCCACATATGTGCCTCCTGGAGAGCAGCTTCTCTCTGGCTGGTTAATTGCTCTCTTTCTTTGCTTAAGCCGGTAATTTTTTCTTCATACTCCTTTAGCTACAAAACGACGATTTAAAACATAATAACGTTCAAGAAACTTTCATTGAAAGTAATAACAACTAAAGGCCAATCATTTGAAACAGTTTGGTTAAACGTACTTTCTGTGCATAAACCTCCTGCTGCTTCTCGGATTCTTTTCTCAAACGATCAATTTCTGCACAGGCGATTCTCCGGTGGTCATCCATAGTATAAGCAGCAGATGCTGCGGCTTCAGCAGCTTCGGCAGTCTCGGATAACTTATCTGCTATTTCTTTTATAGTTGAATCGCGTGCCCGAAGGTCTCGAGCCAAATTCTGTAGCTCCTCGTCCTTAACTTTTAGTGTTTCCTACAAGTAAAACAGCATCTTTCACAACTGAACGCAAATCAATAAAGAACCGTAAAGGTCCAAGGAGACAATCTATATCGATAGGGTGTACCTTCATGATTGCTAAATCATCCATGGGACCATCAGTGGTTCTATTTGGCATCATTCCAAGAGCATTTCGCAAAGAAATCTGCATAGCTGCTTCAATTTCTTTAGAACATTCCGACGCTGTTGAGTTGGCTGCAGCAACAACAGTTGCAACAGTTCCTAATTTCGCAGAACCGTTTCCGCTTAAGGAATTCACAGCTTCTTTATGAGCTTTCAGAACCAATTGAGTGGCACTGGTGTGCGAGGAAAGATAAATCAAACAAGAAAGTAATTACAAATTATTAAACAAGAAAAGTTGCAATACAAATTGATTCGTTTTAGTGGTAGCTAGAAGAACACAAGATAATAGAATAAATAACAATAAGATGAACATAGAAAATTAAGCTAAACTATGGTAATCTACAGGTCTCCCTTTCAAAGAAGAGGCATATTCCTGTGAATACAAAAAACACATTTGAGAGCACTTACAAAAGATACTACTACAATAATGAATCTCGCATAATTTCGGACGGGGCAAGCAAGTGTAACTTTCAAAAATGAATTTTAGCAAGAAATTGGTGAATTAATGAAAACACTATATGCAAAAGTAACAGTAGTTTTACGCTCAGTTTGGAAAAACAAAAACCAAAGGAAAAGCAGGACAGAGAAAGGAAACCGCATAATTCGAAAAAACTCTTCCATGATTTGGAGTCCCGTAAAAGTGAGCAAAGATGGGAAAATGTAAGTGTCCCCAACAAAAATACTCTCTTACGTAATTCAAACTCTCTTTTTGTACAGTGCTGTCGATGGCAGATGGCGGTCCATGGCGGAGAGCCAAAATCCCGCCTTATCGGCCGCATTGTGGTGCTGTCCTAGCGGATTATTACGGAAACACCCGCAATATCAGCTGATATTTACAATTGCAGCAAGCCTGAAAACTGCGACTAATATATCTGCCAAGGCTGGTATTCGATAACACTGTATTGTAATATCTCTCTTTTTGGAAGGTATTTTTGTAATTTAATATACATGAGTCTTTCTATCCTCTTACCTTTTACACAATCAAGCGAGAGAAGAGATGTGTTATAACTTTCTTTCCTTTTGTTTCCTCTCCTACCAAACAACTAAGTGCAATCATCTTATTTTATACCAGAGTATTCAATAGCGGCGCTATCGCCGCTATAAGAAGAGCCTTACCGGTGCAGAAAACTATAGTGGCCGCTATAGGGTAAATAGCGGGTAGCGGAGGAGGAGCGATTTATGTCCCGCTATCCTTTTCCTCTCGGAAAAACCGAAATTACCCCTTAAATTTAAAACGTTTTAATGGTAATTTTGGGTTTTTCAATCAAATTTGAGTTGAGACTCAACCCTAACCTTCCTTCATCGACGTTTCTGCACTTCAATCGCTCCAAAGAAAAATCACAAGTTCCTCCCTTGCCTCTCGGTGCACTTCATATGTTCATAATTATTATTCATGTAGTTTGTCCAAAAAATGATCAGACAGCGGCTATCCCATTATACGCTATCTCATCATCCTATTTTTGGGGTCGGCCACTCCGCACCGCTATCTAGGATTGACTACTCTGTTTTATACTTGTTTTCTTATCGAAACCTAACGGAGTCTTAACCTCTGGTATAAAGATGCACCTCTATAAGTATCTAATAAATTGATGTTTTGCACATAACAATGTTAATACCATTAAATTTCTTAATATACTGCGATATGTAATTCAAAAAAGGAGAGAAAAGTCAGGGATTATAAAAACATACTGCAAAGTTGACACCCATGCTCTAGCTGCGCCAGGAGTCTCCGCGCATAGAAAATAATCCTTTTTCTGTGGCGTCCCAATATCTAAACAAGGAAGTTAAGAAGCGACAAAAAAGAATGATTTCCATGCATACGTTACCAATTATTGATTCGTAAGTCTTAAAAATATAAAAATAACACAAAAGGATACAAATGCAGCACCCGTCATACTTCGGTAGCCCGCTGCAACACCAAAATAAATGAGTACATTCTCAAATTAATATAAAAATAAAACAAAATTATAAAGTAGACACTCATTAATAATACTAGAAACTCTGTCGCAACAACACTGACACTTGTGATTGCGTTCAATTTATTCATTTTTTTTAAATATTACTGGTGTCGATGTGTCAGTGTCATGTCTGGTGTACGTGCTTCATAGATTAGGAACCAAGCAAAATAGGGTTATGTTAAAAAAACACCATCCTTACTTGAAATTCACAGGAGAAACAGTAATGGTGCTATTCGCATCAAATAGAATCGTTCCCTTAACAGTCGGCTCATTCCTTCTTAACCTAAAAACCAAAGAAAAACACAACAACAAAGAGGATCAACAACCAAAGTGTTACTACTTTTCCCTTCTCAAAGAGAAACAATATATGCAAACACATACTTGTATTCCATTCTTCCAGTTGTTGGGTCCAAGATCACCCAACGTTCATTCCATTTCCTCAGCTATCAACCAACAAAAAAAACAGTTTTTTCACATGAACTACCCAACATTCAAAACAAGATTGAATATTCAAAGGATCAAAAACCCACAACACATTTGAATAATGAGGTAACCATAATTCAATTTACACAATAAAAAACAAAACTTTAAGGTTAATAACAAAAGGGTTAATAATCTTAGCAATGAAACAAAATATAAGACAGTATTGAAAATTGATGATCAAAGTTAATTACAGTTTCGGATCTCTTGAGAAGTGGTCCCTGCAACAAGTTTCTTCCAGAAGCGGAAGCTAGTTGGCGCTTGATCTTGTCCAAACTGTTCTCTGTGTTTTCGATAGCTCGCTGTATCATTGTGATTCAGCTCAGTGTTAACAACACCGTTTGAAGTTTCAATTCAACAATCAACAATACATACAAAGAGAAGAAAGTGAGAGAGAGATTGGTTACCGGAGAAGCCATGGACGTAGATCAACTGTTGTCGGAAGATTCTTGAAACCCAACAAAGGGTTTTTGTTTTTGTTTCGGTTTTTTGATGAAATGTTTTTTTTCAGATTTGGTTGTTGTTCTGTTTTTTGTTTTTAATCTGCGTGAATATAAATATTTGAGATGAAATTTTATTTTGAGAATTTTAATTTAATTATTTAATGGGAAAGGGGAAGACTGGTTGGTAATTTGATAATGCTGACTAGAAGGTGCACTTTACTTGATTATGTGTGATTGTTTTGATTGCTTGTATTTTTTTATGGGAACAAACTATATAGTGCATCATGATACATGAAATAAAGTAAAAAGTTTATTGAATGTTAATTGAGAAATTTAAGATAATGGTCACTATTACTTTCATTACATATGTCCATTAATGGGGAAAACACAAATTTCAAAATATTTTTAAATTTGTTCAAAATATTTTTTCTCCCTACCATCATCGTTCTCTTCTTGTTCAACTCGTCCTGGTCACTGAATGATGAAGGCTAACCAGTGTTCTTCGCATATGAAGTAGAAAAATTATTAAAGTTGTGAATAATGTGTATATACTAGCTCGTCATTTGTACTAAATTGCCATTGTGGAGATAAAACTATGCTTTGTAGGACAACTAGTGAGAAGAATTTTGGAAAGAAATTTTAGGGTTGTCACAATTATAAGGTAAACTATAATTTCTGTTTGGATATGTTAAAATATGGTAAATAGCTTTTGATCCAAATTTGAAATTTGCAAGGATCCTTGTAAAGAGGATGTGATTTTTTCTCTTGGTTTCATGAGGAAATGGCCGAAGACACAAATCAAGTATTGATGAATAGGTTGGAAAGGAAAGCATAGCAAAAGAGATTTTGATTAAACCAAAAATCAGTATGAAAAATTGAGGATTAGAAATGAAGAACAGGGGAATTCAGCGACGGAAATAAAAATTCAACTTAACAAGATGATGAAGTGGAAAAAATCCTTGAACTTGATGTGTTTTGTAATGTTACGTGTATGCTTTTTTAAGATGTTTTAGGAGTATGTGTAATGCCCCGAATTTAATTAATTAGTTAATTAAATTATTTAAGAATTTAATCATTGGATTTAATCGAAGTTTGTGGATCAATCAGAATTGTCGGTGTTATTTTGGGAAGCGTATTTGGATTATTAAGTTAAAGTCGGATTTTATTCGGTTAGTCGGAGAATTAATAAAGTTGATTTCATTGAAGAAATAATATTATTATTGATATTGGACTATTTGTATTTAATTCGAATTTTATCGACGAAGTCGGAATTATTTTATTAAGTTGGCATGGTGATTAATCGGATTAATTTGGTGAAATAAAGTTAAAGTGTTATTTTATTAATGAGCTTAAAAATAACTTTGGGTTTAATTTGAGTTGTTGTGAAGTAAGGAGGGGGTGTGTCACTTAGGCCCAATTAAGTTATTTAAGTGATTAAATAAAATAACTTTACTATGTTGGATTTAGAATTGGAAGAAGGAAGAGCTATCATAACACAAAGAGGAATAGGGTTTGTAGGAGAGGTGAAGAAGAGAGTCATGGTGGAAGAGAAAAGCTAGAGGAAGTCCAATTTTCGCAGCAAGTTCCTGCAGTGAGACACCTTAGTAAAACGAACGTTTCTCCCAATCCAATCATTGGATCGTCGCGGTTCTTGGACACAATGTTCCAGACTCGTAGAGGTAACTTCTGACCGGAGCGATTTTAGTTTTGATGATTTTAAGTCCATCTGACAAAGAGATTTCCGAACAGGTTTTTG